>NC_083340.1:59433305-59739495 GCF_019175385.1 Lycium barbarum
TTTATAGTCACCTTATTTAGCTGCCGGTAGTCGATACACATCCGCAGTGACCCATCTTTCTTTCTAACAAACAATACCGGCGCTCCCCAGGGTGATGTGCTGGGTCTGATAAAGCCCTTATCCAACAAATCTTTCAGCTGCTCCTTCAACTCTCTCAACTCAGCCGGTGCCATCCTGTACGGAGGAATAGATATAGGCTGCGTATCCGGCATCAACTCTATAGTAAAATCAATCTCCCGCTCAGGCAGAAGGCCAGGAAGCTCGTCAGGAAATACATCTGGGAACTCGCTAACAACCGGAACAGACTGAAGGGTAGGTATCTCAGCTGCAGTATCGTGCACACGAACCAAATGATAGATATAACCCTTCTGGATCATCCTCTTAGCCTTGAGGTATGAAATAAACTTACCCCTCGGCGATGCTGTAGATCCGAACCACTCTATAACTGGTTCCCCTGGAAACTGAAAACGGACTACCTTTTTCTGGCAGTCGACATTAGCATAACAGGAAGACAACCAGTCCATACCCATAATGACATCAAACTCAAGCATGTCTAACTCTATAAAATTAGCTTTAGTGCAACGATCATAAATAGTCACAGAACAATCCCTATAGATCTGTCTCGCTATAACAAAATCCCCAACTGGCGTAGCTACCTCAAATAGCTCTATAGGCTCAGACACTATCCCAATCTTACTAGCAACGAGCGGGGAAATATATGATAAAGTAGAACCAGGGTTAATCAATGCATATACAGATCTGGAGAAAACCAGTAATGTACCTGTGAGGACGTTTGGCGAAGCCTCCTGATCCTGGCGGCTGGCCAAAGCATATATGCGGTTCGAGGGACCGCTAGAACCTGAAACGCTACCGCGGCGTCGACCGCGTCCTGCCGGTGCTGGCATACCTCGCCCTCCAGGTCGTGCAACAGATGGAGCAGATGATGAACCGGCTGCTGACCCTATCGGCTGAGCCACACTACCAGAACTGCTCGCCAACGGACAGTCTCTCATAAAATGGCCCTGACCACGGCACGAAAAGCAAGCTCCAGTAGCTCGATAACACTCCCCAGGATGAGACTTGCCGCAATGTGGACAACGGGGCCTGGGTGGTCTGGCCGGGCTGGGACCTCTAGTCATCTGTGCACCTGCCGCTCTGGAGCTCTAACCGGCCCCAGACGGTCTCGCAATATCAAATCTCCGGCTGCCTGACTGGGAACTCCAGCCGGACGGAGGAAGCTGTCTGCCTGACTGCTGCTGCTGAGGCTGTCCACCCCGAAAATCTCCAGAATAACCTGTGGACCTAGCCCTCTTGGGCGGCCTCCTATCCTGATCTCTACCAGAATGATCAGACCTGTGACGACCCTCCATACCCAACGCATAGGCCTGAAGTCGGGCAATGTCCATATATGTCTGCAATGACACTGCCATACAGCCGTCGATCAAATACCGATCCAATCCCATTACATATCTGTGCATCCGATCGGACATATCTGCTACCACGGTAGGGGCATACCGGGCTAGAGAATCAAACTCAAGATTATACTCGCGAACACTCCGACCCCTCTACTGCAAATGTAAGAATCGGTCGCCCCGTGCCCGCCGCAACTCTGGGGGCAGAAAGTGGCGGGTGAAAGCAGTCACAAACTGATCCCACGTAGCCGGGGGAGCACCCTCACCCCTGGATAACTCCCAAGTCTCATACCAGTGAGTGGCAACATCTCGAAGTCTGTGCGAAGCCAGCTCGACCGACTCGGTCTCGGAAGCCCTGACCAAGTCCAGTGAGCGCCGCATCCCCCGAATAAAGTCATGGGGGTCCTCGTCGGGCTTTGACCCGAAAAACTCTAGAGGGCCACATAACAAAAACTCCCGAACTCTCAGGCTGTCCCGCCTGTCATCATCATCATCGTCCCTCCGCCCGCGTCGGCGAGCGTGTCCTGCCACCAGTGTAGTCAGCAACTGTACAGCCTCCCTCAGGGTCCTATCTTCCGCCCCTGGCTGAGGAGCTGGAGTCTCAGGAGCGGGTACACGGACCTCTGGAGCTGCTGAAGGTCCTGTTCCAGGCTGTACTAGTGGGGGTGTAGCAGACCCCTCAGAATGAGGCACAACCTCAGGAAAATCATAAACACGAGCCCGGGTAGATCGCTGTGCCTGACTAGTCTCTCCCATCCTCGCTTTGCCCTTCTGGGCCGCCGTTGCCTTCTTCGGAGGCATCACTGCAAACACAAGAACGGGTCAGATCAGAATCATCCTAATAGCACAGCTCTATCGCACGATCAAAGATTCGTCACGACCCAACCCCGTAGGCCGTGACTAGTGCCCGATCTGGGCACCCAAACCCATCTATCAAACGTATTCAAATATATAGCAGAAGCCGACCAGGCTATATTCCAAATACAGATAATTTCCAGAAAAATTTCGGCAGAGTTTCCTTTGTTTTTCGGACTAACCAGAATAACCCTGTACACAGCAAACACCAACAGAGGCCACACAGGGATAATCAAAGGAATGCACAAACATATGCGGACCGGCCGCCTCGGCGTATGGGATCGCCCAAACAACATATACACATAAACATACAGACTGACCATAACCCACAGACATGTCCACAGACCTCTAAACTGACCGACAGAATCATATGACGGGACAGGGCCCCGCCGTACCCAAATAGTCAGATATGCAGAAATATATACATGGCAGAAGATATATATACCAAAAGTGGACTCCGAATCAAAAGAGCACTCCGGAATAGCAGAAGTGGAGCCTACAGTGGTGGATCACCGACGTCTGTACCTGCGGGCATAAAACGCAGCCCCCGAGGAAAGGGGGTCAGTACGAAGGATGTACTGAGTGTGTAAAGCATGGAGTACAAAAATATAGGCCACAACTGAAAGCAAACAGGATACAAAGGAGAGAAATGCCGAACAATATATCAAATGTTTATCAAAAACATATATACATAATGCAAACAAAATCATGCAAAGCTCAGGAACGTGGTCACCACTCCGACGCTGGTGCCACACACAGCATAACACCAGAAGGTTCAAATCTCCGTACATCCCCGAACACACACATATGAGCGTATCACATCACAGCCATATCACAGCATAACTCCAAACGGAACCCGGCCCTATGGCGAGGCCTCGGAGAACCGTAACACAGCATACGGCCGAATCATCATAGAGCGCACGAATCATAACCGGCCCGGGAACCGGTGAACGAAGTCATAGTAAGGCACGAACGGAGTCGTGAGCAAACAATGCACTTTGTATATTAAAATAGCCTTTCAAAACTTGATTACTTCATAAGTCAGTTCATTAACCAAAATAGTCAAATAATTAGTTAGTAAAAAAGTTTATTTCACAAAAATGTTTCCAAGGTGGTACATATGGCTCAAAACATAGCTTGTTACATCATAGTGTTCCGAACATTATTTCATAGAGGATAATTTCAAAATCGAAGATTCTTTGTCGAAGCTTATCCAAAAAGAGAGCCTAGTAGGACAAATAAGGCATCTCGGGGTCAGCGGGCCCACCCCGGGTCAAGTTGAGGTGGCGAACATAATTTATGAACATTTTGGGTCTATAAGATCATACATAAAGATTTCAAAGTAATCCGATTGCATTTGCATAAGTTTCGGACGTTTGATTGCTTTCTAGCCAAAATACGAACAGTAGGCTTCAATTGAATTGAATGAATAGTAGCCATTTTCTAGATCGGATTTCGAGGAGCAGAATTGCTCCCGGGGTTCCGATATCAACCTAACATACTAAGACATGCCAAAAGAAGAAATGGGAAGCCTTACATACCTTAGAAACGTCTTATGCTCACCCCAAAATCAAATCCCGTTTCGTCCAGAATCTGCAAATGGTCAAAGTTACCTATAAGAGATTCTTAAGCTTAAAAATTCCATTAACTTCATTTCTGCCTACCGAAATTTCGGCAGAACTTCCCCTATATATATAACATCCCCGGGACTTAGCTCGGCTCAATAAACATCAACACAACAGCCCAAACATCACAAACATCATAAGCCACAACTAAATCGTTCTAACTTCAACGTTCTTCCTCACTATATAAGTTGACAACTTTCATTCAAACTTCGCAATACCAAACTAATGTCCATATTATTGTATTCATTCACCCATTCAAGGTTAGTCAAACACATCCAAATTATGTTCCAAACAATATACATAAGTTCAACCAATTCGCTATTTTCCATATTGCATCTCAAACGTCAACGACTACGACGAACTTACTAACTCGCATTGTTTTATTCCAAATTCATTAACAACGACCATAATCCACATTTAAAGTCTTATTTTCACAATTATATAAGAATATACAAAAATCATATAAATTCCCATAAGAACCCGCAACCATTTTCCAATGCCAATTCAACTCGTTAAACATTCATTTACGCCATAAATGCCACAACGACGCAATTAACAACTAAACAAAATCAAATTCACCTCCCTTCCACACTATCATGGCTCACGGCCAAACACACCCCCTATACACACACACGCCATTCACAAACACCACAAAATTCCATAATCTTCATGCCACTTTAATCACTATAACATATATATCCATTCCCTAACATAAAAACAAAGAAATCTTACCTTTTTCTTGAAATTCCGACTTGTCGCAAACGCCGCTCTTTCGCCAAACTAATTGTATCACGTCGGAGAGCGCCTTGAACTTACTACAACACAAGAAGGACAAGATTTTTAGATCAAGATTGGAGGCTAGAATTTTTTTTTCTTTTCCAAAGGGTTCGGCCGAGAGCTTTATTTGGAGCTCAATGGTTCAAGATTTTATTTCTTGAACCTTCTAATAGGTAAGGATGAATATATATTCCTCTTGTCTTGATAAGGAGCACATGCAAATCACATGACCTATTTGTGGGTTTGGGCTTGCACATGGCCGGCCACCCCTTGTGGTTTGGGCCTAAATTGTCTTTTATTTTGTTGAGCCCAATTCATTAAAACTCTCGTTTTGCAATTCCCAAAACTAATTTCCGAAATTCCAATTTTTACCCTCGGCCTTCCCCAATGACTTAGCACCAATAGTTTCATAACCAACATAGTCATATTATCTAGAATCAATTTTTTTTTTCTTATAACACACAAGTCTTACTCATTTCTCTCGATTTCCAAATATGCGAAAACACGGGACATAACACTCTGCCCCCCTTAAAAACATTCGTCCCCGAATGTTAAATTAATCTTATAAGGTCTTATGATCATGGCGGGAGTGCCCCTTTTTAATAATGGCATACATAATTCATTTTACCAATCAACACAACAAACTGAAAAGTTAGATTACCTGTGGACGTCGGAAACAAGTAGGGGTATTTCTTCTTCATCTCGTCCTCCGCCTCCCAAGTCATTTCCTCGCGATTGTTATTGCGCCACAGGACTTTGACAGAAGGCACTTCCTTAGTGCGCAATCTCCTTACCTGTCGATCCAGAATAGTTACAGGCTGCTGGTCATAAGACAACTGCTCCGTTACCTGAATGTCATCCACTGGGAATATCCTGGAAGGGTCACCGATACATTTCCGCAGCATAGACACATGAAATACCGGGTGTACGGCCTCCAAGTCGGATGGTAAGTCTAGCTCATAGGCAACCTCGCCTATCTTCCGGACGATCTGATACGGCCCAATAGGCAACCTCGCCTAACTTACCCTTTCTACCGAATCTCATGACACCCTTCATGGGCGACACCTTCAGGAATACCCAGTCGCCAATCTGGAACTCTAACGGTCGACGTCGTCTATCTGCATAAGCTTTCTGTCGACTCTGAGCAGCCAATAATCGTTCCCGAATAAGCTTTACCTTATCTACTGCTTCCTAGATCACATCTGGCCTGATTAACTTAGTCTCGCCCACGTCGAACCAACCAATAGGAGATCTGCATTTTCTGCCATAAAGGGCTTCATACGGTGCCATCTGAATGCTGGAGTGATAACTGTTATTATAGGCAAACTAAATAAGCGGCAAATGATCATCCCAGCTGCCCCTGAAATCAATAACGCAGGCCCGTAACATATCTTCCAGTGTCTGAATAGTGCGCTCGGCCTGCCCGTCGGACTGAGGTGGAAAGGCTGTACTGAGGCTCACCTGAGTCCCTAATCCCTCCTGGAATGACCTCCAGAAATTTGCCGTAAACTGGGCACCTCGGTCAGTAATAATAGATACAGGGACTCCGTGAAGTCTGACTATCTCTGTGATGTACAATCTAGCGTAGTCCTCAGCCGAATAAGTAGTCTGGACTGGGAGAAAGTGGGCTGATTTCGTCAATCTGTCAACAATAACCCAAATAGAATCATACCTGCGTGGAGTGCGCGGTAACCCAACAACGAAATCCACATTAATCATCTCCCATTTCCAGGATGGAATTTCCATCTCCTGTAATAACCCACCGGGCTTCTGGTGTTCAATTTTAACTTGCTGACAATTCGGGCACTGACTAACGAACTCGGCAATATCTTTCTTCATACCATCCCACCAATACAAACACCTGAGATCATGATACATTTTAGTGGAACCAGGATGAACAGAATACCGTGCATTATGCGCCTCGCCCATGATTTGTCGTCGTAAGCCTGCAACATCCGGAACACAGAATCTGCCTTCATATAATAATACCCCTTCAGGTGAAATTTCAAACGGGGTCTTGTCTTTAGTAAGGGCCACATCTCTGTACTGAACCAGAATAGGATCTTCGAACTGACGCTGCTTTACTTCTGCTATAATAGATGATTCAGCAACTGCACGAACAGAAATCCCAGAATCTCCAGAATCTGCCAGACGAACTCCAAGGCTGGCCAGCTGATGAATATCACGAACCAAATCTTTCTTACCAGATGGTACATCAGCCAAGCTGCCCATAGACTTGCGGCTAAGTGCATCCGCTACCACATTGGCTTTCCCCGGATGGTATAGAATATCAACGTCATAATCCTTCAGTAACTCAAGCCATCTTCTCTGCCGCAAATTCAATTCTTTCTGCTTAAAAATATACTGGAGACTCTTATGGTCCGTATAAATATCGACATGGACCCTATATAAATAATGCCGCCAAATCTTAAAAGCATGAATCACCGCGGCCAACTCAAGATCGTGAGTGGGATAATTCTTCTCGTGCGGTCTGAGCTGCCGGGAAGCATAGGCTATGACTCGACCGTGCTGCATCAACACACAACCTATCCCAATACAAGAGGCGTCACAATAGACCACATACCCATCTGATCCCTCTGGAAGAGTCAAAACTGGTGCTGAAACTAACCTTTCTTTCAACATCTGGAAGCTGCGCTCGCAGGCATCGGTCCACAGAAATTTCGCTGCTTTCTGAGTAAGCTTCGTCAGTGGTGCTGCAATAGAAGAAAAGTCCTCCACGAACCTGCGATAATATCCAGCTAGTCCCAAAAAACTGCGCACCTTTGTCGGTGTAGTAGGCCTGGGCCAATTCTGTACAGCCTCAAGCTTCTGCGTATCGACCCGAATACCTTCTGCGCCGACAATATGGCCCAAGAATGCCACAGAAGTTAACTAGAATTCACATTTGGAGAATTTAGCATATAATTTCTGTTGACGGAGAATACCAAGTACCGTCCTCAAATGATCTGAATGCTCCTCGGCTGATCGCGCGTAAATCAGAATATCGTCAATGAACACAATAACAAACATATCCAAGAAAGGCCGAAATACCCGATTCATCAGGTCCATAAATACCGCTGGAGCATTAGTCAACCCGAAAGACATAACTCTGAATTCATAATGCCCGTACCGGGTCCTGAAAGCAGTCTTCGGGATATCTGATTCTCGCACTCGCACCTGATGATAACCTGAGCGCAGATCTACCTTCGAAAAATATTTAGCACCCTGCAACTAATCAAACAAATCATCAATCCGGGGGAGGGGATATTTATTCTTAATAGTCACCTTATTTAATTGCCGGTAATCGATACACATGCGCAGTGACCCATCTTTCTTTCTCACAAATAATACCGGCGCTCCCCAGGGTGATGTGCTGGGTCTAATAAAGCCCTTATCCAACAAATCTTTCAGCTGCTCCTTCAACTCCTTCAATTCAGCCGGTGCCATCCTGTACGGAGGAATAGATATAGGCTGCGTGTCTGGCAACAACTCTATAGTAAAATCAATCTCCCGCTCAGGCGGAAGGACAGGAAGCTCGTCAGGAAATACATCTGGAAACTCATTAACGACCGGAACAGACTGAATAGTAGGTGTCTCAGCTGTAGTGTCGTGCACACGAACCAAGTGATAGATATAGCCTTTCTGAATCATCTTCTTAGCCTTGAGGTACGAAATAAACTTACCCCTCGGCGATGCTGTAGACCCGAACCACTCTATAACTGGTTCCCCTGGAAACTGAAAACGAACTACCTTCTTCTGGCAGTCAACATTAGCATAACAGGAAGATAACCAGTCCATACCCATAATAACGTCGAATTCCAGCATGTCTAATTCTACCAAATCAGCTTTGGTGCAACGATCATATATAGTCACAGAACAATCCCTATAAACCTGTCTCGCTATAACAAAGTCTCCAACCGGTGTGGCTACCTCAAATGGCTCTATAGGCTCAGACACTATCCCAATTTTACTAGCAACGAGCGGGGAAATATATGATAAAGTAGAGCCGGGGTCAATCAATGCATATACAGATCTGGAGAAAACCAGTAATGTACCTGTGACGACGTTTGGCGAAGCCTCCTGATCCTGGCGGCTGGCCAAAGCATATATGCGGTTCGAGGGACCGCTAGAACCTGAAACGCCACCGCGGCCTCGACCGCGTCCTGCCGGTGCTGGCATACCTCGCCCTACAGGGAGTGCAACAGATGGAGCAGATGATGAACCGGCTGCTGACCCTGTCGGCTGAGCCACACAACTAGAACCGCTAGCCAACGGGCAATCTCTTATAAAATGGCCCTGACCACCGCACGAAAAACAAGCTCCAGTGGCTCGATAGCACTCCCCAGGATGAGACTTCCCGCAACGAGAACAACGGGGTCTGGGTGGTCTGGCCTGGCTGGGGCCTCTAGACACCTGTGAACCTGCCGCCCTGGAGCCCTGACCGGCCCCAGGCGGTCCTGCGCTATCAAACCTCCTGCCGCCAGACTGAGTACTCCGGCCGGACGGAGGAAGCTGTGTGCTTGTCTGCTGCTGCTGAGGCTGCCCGCCTCGAGAATCTCCAGAATATCCCGCGGACCTAGCCCTCTTGGGCGGCCTCCTGTCCTGATCTCTGATAGAATAAGCAGACCTGTGACGGTCCTCCATACCAATCGCATAAGCCTGAAGTCGGGCAATATCCATATCTGTCTGCAATGACACTGCCATACAGCCGTCGATCAAATAGTGATCCAACCCCATAACATATCTGTGCATACGATCGGACATATCTGCTACTACGGCAGGTGCATACCGGGCCAGGGAATGAAACTCCAGATTATACTCACGAACGCTCCGACCCCTCTGCTGCAGATGTAAAAATCGATCAGCCCGCGCCCGTCGCAACTCTAGGGGCAGAAAATGGCGGGTGAAAGCAGTCGCAAACTCGTCCCAAGTAGCTGGGGAAGCACCCTCGCCCCTAGATAACTCCCAGGTCTCATACCAGTGAGCAGCAACATCCCGGAGTCTATGCGAGGCCAACTCGACTGACTCAGTCTCTGAAGCCCTGACCAAGTCTATTGAGCGCCGCATCCCCCGAATGAAATCACGGGGGTCCTCATCGGGCTTAGACCCGAAAAACTCTGGAGGGCCACACAATAAGAACTCTCGGACCCGCAGGCTGTCACGCCTGTAATCATCATCATCTTCCCTCCGCACGCGTCTCCGAGCCTGCCCTGCTACCAATGTGGTCAGCAACTGTACAGCCTCCCTCAGGGTCCTGTCCTCCGCCCCTGGCTGAGGAGCTGGAGTCTCGGGAGCGGGTACTCGGGCCTCTGGAGCTGCTCCAGGCTGTACCAATGGTGGTGTAGCGGACCCCTCAGAACGAGGCACAACCTCAGGCAAATCATAGACACGAGCCCGGGTAGCTCGCTGTGCCTGACTAGTCTCTCCCATCCTTGCCTTGCCCTTCTGGGCCGCCGTTGCCTTCTTCGGAGGCATCACTGCAAACACAAGAACGGGTCAGATCAGAATCATCCTAATAGCACAGCTCTTTCGCACGATCTAATATTCCAAAGAAAGTAACATCCTAAATGCCCTGTAGCCTCCTGTTTATAGATGTGGTGCACAACACATCGATAAACAAGACTCTACGAGACACGGCCTGTAGACACTCCGAGGACAAACTGCTCTGATACCACTTTTGTCACGACCCAACCCCGTAGGCCGTGACTAGTGCCCGATCTGGGCACCCAAACCCATCTATCAAACGTATTCAAATGTATAGCAGAAGCCGACCAGGCTATATTCCAAATACAGATAATTTCCAGAAAAATTTCGACAGAGTTTCCTTTGTTTTTCGGACTAACCAGAATAACCCTGTACACAGCAAACACCAACAGAGGCCACACAGGGCTAATCAAAGGAATGCACAAACATATGCGGACCGGCCGCCTCGGCGTATGGGATCGCCCAAACAACATATACACATAAGCATACAGACTGACCATAACCCACAGACATGTCCACAGACCTCTAAACTGACCGACAGAATCATATGACGGGACAGGGCCCCGCCGTACCCAAATAGTCAGATATGCAGAAATATATACATGGCAGAAGATATATATACCAAAAGTGGACTCCGAATCAAAGGAGCACTCCGGAATAGCAGAAGTGGAGCCTACAGTGGTGGATCACCGGCGTCTGTACCTGCGGGCATGAAACGCAGCCCCCGAGGAAAGGGGGTCAGTACGAAGGATGTACTGAGTATGTAAAGCATGGAGTACAAAAATATAGGCCACAACTGAAAGCAAACAGGATACAAAGGAGAGAAATGCCGAACAGTATATCAAATGTTTATCAAAAACATATATACATAATGCAAACAAAATCATGCAAAGCTCAGGAACGTGGTCACCACTCCGACGCTGGTGCCACACACAGCATAACACCAGAAGGTTCAAATCTCCGTACATCCCCGAACACACACATATGAGCGTATCACATCACAGCCATATCACAGCATAACTCCAAACGGAACCCGGCCCTATGGCGAGGCCTCGGGGAACCGTAACACAGCATACGGCTGAATCATCGTAGAGCGCACGAATCATAACCGGCCCGGGAACCGGTGAACGAAGTCATAGTAAGGCACGAGCGGAGTCGTGAGCAAACAATGCACTTTGTATATTAAAATAGCCTTTCAAAACTTGATTACTTCATAAGTCAGTTCATTAACCAAAATAGTCAAATAATTAGTTAGTACAAAAGTTTATTTCACAAAAATGTTTCCAAGGTGGTACATATGGCTCAAAACATAGCTTGTTACATCACAGTGTTCCGAACATTATTTCATAGAGGATAATTTCAAAATCGAAGATTCTTTGTCGAAGCTTATCCAAAAAGAGAGCCTAGTAGAACAAATAAGGCATCTCGGGGTCAGCGGGCCCACCCCGAGTCAAGTTGAGGTGGCGAACATAATTTATGAACATTTCGGGTCTATAAGATCATACATAAAGATTTCAAAGTAATCCGATTGCATTTGCATAAGTTTCGGACTTTTGATTGCTTTCTAGCCAAAATAGGAACATTAGGCTTCAATTGAATTGAATGAATAGTAGCCATTTTCTAGATCGGATTTCGAGCAGCAGAATTGCTCCCGGGGTTCCGATATCAACCTAACATACTAAGATATGCCAAAAGAAGAAATGGGAAGCTTTACATACCTTAGAAACGTCTTATGCTCACCCCAAAATCAAATCCCGTTTCGTCCAGAATCTGCAAATGGTCAAAGTTACCTATTAGAGATTCTTAAGCTTAAAAATTCCATTAACTTCATTTCTGCCTACCGAAATTTCGGCAGCACTTCCCCTATATATATAACATCCCCGGGACTTAGCGCGGCTCAATAAACATCAACACAACAGCCCAAACATCACAAACATCATAAGCCACAACTAAATCGTTCTAACTTCAACGTTCTTCCTCACTATATAAGTTGACAACTTTCATTCAAACTTCGCAATACCAAACTAATGTCCATATTATTGTATTCATTCACCCATTCAAGGTTAGTCAAACACATCCCAATTATGTTCCAAACAATATACATAAGTTCAACCAATTCGCTATTTTCCATATTGCATCTCAAACGTCAACGACTACGACGAACTTACTAACTCGCATTGTTTTATTCCAAATTCATTAACAACGACCATAATCCACATTTAAAGTCTTATTTTCACAATTATATAAGAATATACAAAAATCATATAAATTCCCATAAGAACCCGCAACCATTTTCCAATGCCAATTCAACTCGTTAAACATTCATTTACGCCATAAATGCCACAACGACGCAATTAACAACTAAACAAAATCAAATTCACCTCCCTTCCACACTATCATGGCTCACGGCCAAACACACCCCCTATACACACACACGCCATTCACAAACACCACAAAATTCCATAATCTTCATGCCACTTTAATCACTATAACATATATATCCATTCCCTAACATAAAAACAAAGAAATCTTACCTTTTTCTTGAAATTCCGACTTGCCGCAAACGCCGCTCTTTCGCCAAACTAATTGTATCACGTCGGAGAGCGCCTTGAACTTACTACAACACAAGAAGGACAAGATTTTTAGATCAAGATTGGAGGCTAGAATTTTTTTTTCTTTTCCAGAGGGTTCGGCCGAGAGCTTTATTTGGAGCTCAATGGTTCAAGATTTTATTTCTTGAACCTTCTAATAGCTAAGGATGAATATATATTCCTCTTGTCTTGATAAGGAGCACATGCAAATCACATGACCTATTTGTGGGTTTGGGCTTGCACATGGCCGGCCACCCCTTGTGGTTTGGGCCTAAATTTTCTTTTATTTTGTTGAGCCCAATTCGTTAAAACTCTCGTTTTGCAATTCCCGAAACTAATTTCCGAAATTCCAATTTTTACCCTCGGCCTTCCCCAATGACTTAGCACCAATAGTTTCATAACCAACATAGTCATATTATCTAGAATCAAAAAACAAATTTCTTATAACACACAAGTCTTACTCATTTCTCTCGATTTCCAAATATGCGAAAACACGGGACATAACACTCTCCCCCCCTTAAAAACATTCATCCCCGAATGTTAAATTAATCTTATAAGGTCTTATGATCATGGCGGGAGTGCCCCTTTTTAATAATGGCATGCATAATTCATTTTATCAATCAACACAACAAACTGAAAAGTTAGATTACCTGTGGACGTCGGAAACAAGTAGGGGTATTTCTTCTTCATCTCGTCCTCCGCCTCCCAAGTCATTTCCTCGCGATTGTTATTGCGCCACTGGACTTTGACAGAAGGCACTTCCTTAGTGCGCAATCTCCTTTCCTGTCGATCCAGAATAGTTACAGGCAGCTCGTCATAAGACAACTGCTCCGTTACCTGAATGTCATCCACTGGGAATATCCTGGAAGGGTCACCGATACATTTCCGCAGCATAGACACATGAAATACCGGGTGTACGGCCTCCAAGTCGGATGGTAAGTCTAGCTCATAGGCAACCTCGCCTATCTTCCGAACGATCTGATACGGCCCAATATACCGCGGGCTCAACTTACCCTTTCTACCGAATCTCATGACACCCTTCATGGGTGACACCTTCAGGAATACCCAGTCGCCAATCTGGAACTCTAACGGTCGACGTCGTCTATCTGCATAAGCTTTCTGTCGACTCTGAGCAGCCAATAATCGTTCCCGAATAAGCTTTACCTTATCTACTGCTTCCTGGATCACATCTGGCCCGATTAACTTAGTCTCGCCCACGTCGAACCAACCAATAGGAGATCTGCATTTTCTGCCATAAAGGGCTTCATACGGTGCCATCTGAATGCTGGAGTGATAACTGTTATTATAGGCAAACTAAATAAGCGGCAAATGATCATCCCAGCTGCCCCTGAAATCAATAACGCAGGCCCGTAACATATCTTCCAGCATCTGAATAGTGCGCTCGGCCTGCCCGTCGGACTGAGGATGAAAGGTTGTACTGAGGCTCACCTGAGTCCCTAATCCCTCCTGGAATGACCTCCAGAAATTTGTCGTAAACTGGGCACCTCGGTCAGTAACAATAGATACAGGGACTCCGTGAAGTCTGACTATCTCTCTGATGTACAATCTAGCGTAGTCCTCAGCCGAATAAGTAGTCCGGACTGGGAGAAAGTGGGTTGATTTCGTCAATCTGTCAACAATAACCCAAATAGAATCAAACCTGCGTGGAGTGCACGGTAACCCAACAATGAAATCCATATTAATTATCTCCCATTTCCAGGCTGGAATTTCCATCTCCTGTAATAACCCACCGGGCTTCTGGTGTTCAATTTTAACTTGCTGACAATTCGGGCACTGACTAACGAACTCGGCAATATCTTTCTTCATACCGTCCCACCAATACAAACACCTGAGATCATGATACATTTTAGTGGAACCAGGATGAACAGAATACCGTGCATTATGCGCCTCGCCCATGATTTGTCGTCGTAAGCCTGCAACATCCGGAACACAGAATCTGCCTTCATATAATAATACCCCTTCATGTGAAATTTCAAACGGGGTCTTGTCTTTAGTAAGGGCCACATCTCTGTACTGAACCAGAATAGGATCTTCGAACTGACGCTGCTTTACTTCTGCTATAATAGATGATTCAGCAACTGCACGAACAGAAATCCCAGAATCTCCAGAATCTGCCAGACGAACTCCAAGGCTGGCCAGCTGATGAATATCACGAACCAAATCTTTCTTACCAGATGGTACATCAGCCAAGCTGCCCATAGACTTGCGGCTAAGTGCATCCGCTACCACATTGGCTTTCCCCGGATGGTACAGAATATCAACGTCATAATCCTTCAGTAACTCAAGCCATCTTCTCTGCCGCAAATTCAATTCTTTCTGCTTAAAAATATACTGGAGACTCTTATGGTCCGTATAAATATCGACATGGACCCCATATAAATAATGCCGCCAAATCTTCAAAGCATGAATCACCGCGGCCAACTCAAGATCGTGAGTGGGATAATTCTTCTCGTGCGGTCTGAGCTGCCGGGAAGCATAGGCTATGACTCGACCGTGCTGCATCAACACACAACCTATCCCAATACCAGAGGCGTCACAATAGACCACATACCCATCTGATCCCTCTGGAAGAGTCAAAACTGGTGCTGAAACTAACCTTTCTTTCAACATCTGGAAGCTGCGCTCGCAGGCATCGGTCCACAGAAATTTCGCTGCTTTCTGAGTAAGCTTCATCAGTGGTGCTGCAATAGAAGAAAAGTCCTCCACGAACCTGCGATAATATCCGGCTAGTCCCAGAAAACTGCACACCTTTGTCGGTGTAGTAGGCCTGGGCCAATTCTGTACAGCCTCAATCTTCTGCGTATCGACCCGAATACCTTCTGCGCCGACAATATGGCCTAAGAATGCCACAGAAGTTAACTAGAATTCACATTTGGAGAATTTAGCATATAATTTCTGTTGACGGAGAATACCAAGTACCGTCCTCAAATGATCTGAATGCTCCTCGGTTGATCGCGAGTAAATCAGAATATCGTCAATGAACACAATAACAAACATATCCAAGAAAGGACGAAATACCCGATTCATCAGGTCCATAAATACCGCTGGAGCATTATTCAACCCGAAAGACATAACTCTGAATTCATAATGCCCGTACCGGGTCCTGAAAGCAGTCTTCGGGATATCTGATTCTCGCACTCGCACCTGATGATAACCTGAGCGCAGATCTACCTTCGAAAAATATTTAGCACCCTACAACTGATCAAACAAATCATCAATCCGGGGGAGGGGATATTTATTCTTAATAGTCACCTTATTGAATTGCCGGTAATCGATACACATGCGCAGTGACCCATCTTTCTTTCTCACAAATAATACCGGCGCTCCCCAGGGTGATGTGCTGGGTCTAATAAAGCCCTTATCCAACAAATCTTTCAGCTGCTCCTTCAACTCCTTCAATTCAGCCGGTGCCATCCTGTACGGAGGAATAGATATAGGCTGCGTGTCTGGCAACAGCTCTATAGTAAAATCAATCTCCCGCTCAGGCGGAAGGCCAGGAAGCTCGTCAGGAAATACATCTGGAAACTCATTAACGACCGGAACAGACTGAATAGTAGGTGTCTCAGCTGTAGTGTCGTGCACACGAACCAAGTGATAGATATAGCCTTTCTGAATCATCTTCTTAGCCTTGAGGTACGAAATAAACTTACCCCTCGGCGATGCTGTAGACCCGAACCACTCTATAACTGGTTCCCCTGGAAACTGAAAACGAACTACCTTCTTCTGGCAGTCAACATTAGCATAACAGGAAGATAACCAGTCCATACCCATAATAACGTCGAATTCCAGCATGTCTAATTCTACCAAATCAGCTTTGGTGCAACGATCATATATAGTCACAGAACAATCCCTATAAACCTGTCTCGCTATAACAAAGTCTCCAACCGGTGTGGCTACCTCAAATGGCTCTATAGGCTCAGACACTATCCCAATTTTACTAGCAACGAGCGGGGAAATATATGATAAAGTAGAGCCGGGGTCAATCAATGCATATACAGATCTGGAGAAAACCAGTAATGTACCTGTGACGACGTTTGACGAAGCCTCCTGATCCTGGCGGCTGGCCAAAGCATATATGCGGTTCGAGGGACCGCTAGAACCTGAAACGCCACCGCGGCCTCGACCGCGTCCTGCCGGTGCTGGCATACCTCGCCCTGCAGGGAGTGCAACAGATGGAGCAGATGATGAACCGGCTGCTGACCCTGTCGGCTGAGCCACACAACTAGAACCGCTAGCCAACGGGCAATCTCTTATAAAATGGCCCTGACCACCGCACGAAAAACAAGCTCCAGTGGCTCGATAGCACTCCCCAGGATGAGACTTCCCGCAACGAGAACAACGGGGTCTGGGTGGTCTGGCCTGGCTGGGGCCTCTAGACACCTGTGAACCTGCCGCCCTGGAGCCCTGACCGGCCCCAGGCGGTCCTGCGCTATCAAACCTCCTGCCGCCAGACTGAGTACTCCGGCCGGACGGAGGAAGCTGTGTGCTTGTCTGCTGCTGCTGAGGCTGCCCGCCTCGAGAATCTCCAGAATATTCCGCGGACCTAGCCCTCTTGGGCGGCCTCCTGTCCCGATCTCTGATAGAATAATCAGACCTGTGACGGTCCTCCATACCCATCGCATAAGCCTGAAGTCGGGCAATATCCATATCTGTCTGCAATGACACTGCCATACAGCCGTCGATCAAATAGTGATCCAACCCCATAACATATCTGTGCATACGATCGGACATATCTGCTACTACGGCAGGTGCATACCGGGCCAGGGAATGAAACTCCAGATTATACTCACGAACGCTCCGACCCCTCTGCTGCAGATGTAAAAATCGATCAGCCCGCGCCCGTCGCAACTCTGGGGGCAGAAAATGGCGGGTGAAAGCAGTCGCAAACTCGTCCCAAGTAGCTGGGGAAGCACCCTCGCCCCTAGATAACTCCCAGGTCTCATACCAGTGAGCAGCAACATCCCGGAGTCTATGCGAGGCCAACTCGACTGACTCAGTCTTTGAAGCCCTGACCAAGTCTATTGAGCGCCGCATCCCCCGAATGAAATCATGGGGGTCCTCATCGGGCTTAGACCCGAAAAACTCTGGAGGGCCACACAATAAGAACTCTCGGACCCGCAGGCTGTCACGCCTGTCATCATCATCATCGTCCCTCCGCCCGCGTCTGCGAGCCTGCCCTGCTACCAATGTGGTCAGCAACTGTACAGCCTCCCTCAGGGTCCTGTCCTCCGCCCCTGGCTGAGGAGCTGGAGTCTCGGGAGCGGGTACTTGGGCCTCTGGAGCTGCTGAAGGACCTGCTCCAGGCTGTACCAATGGTGGTGTAGCGGACCCCTCAGAACGAGGCACAACCTCAGGCAAATCATAGACATGAGCCCGGGTAGCTCGCTGTGCCTGACTAGTCTCTCCCATCCTTGCCTTGCCCTTCTGGGCCGCCGTTGCCTTCTTCGGAGGCATCACTGCAAACACAAGAATGGGTCAGATCAGAATCATCCTAATAGCACAGCTCTATCGCACGATCTAATATTCCAAAGAAAGTAACATCTTAAATGCTCTGTAGCCTCCTGTTTATAGATGTGGTGCACAACACATCGATAAACACGACTCTACGAGACACGGCCTGTAGACACTCCGAGGACAAACTGCTCTGATACCACTTTTGTCACGACCCAACCCCGTAGGCCATGACTAGTGCCCGATCTGGGCACCCAAACCCATCTATCAAACGTATTCAAATGTATAGCAGAAGCCGACCAGGCTATATTCCAAATACAGATAATTTCCAGAAAAATTTCGACAGAGTTTCCTTTGTTTTTCGAACTAACCAGAATAACCCTGTACACAGCAAACACCAACAGAGGCCACATAGGGCTAATCAAAGCAATGCACAAACATATGCGGACCGGCCGCCTCGGCGTATGGGATCGCCCAAACAACATATTCACATAAGCATACAGACTGACCATAACCCACAGACATGTCCACAGACCTCTAAACGGACCGACAAAATCATATGACGGGACAGGGCCCCGCCGTACCCAAATAGTCAGATATGCAGAAATATATACATGGCAGAAGATATATATACCAAAAGTGGACTCCGAATCAAAGGAGCACTCCGGAATAGCAGAAGTGGAGCCTACAGTGGTGGATCACCGGCGTCTGTACCTGCGGGCATGAAACGCAGCCCCCGAGGAAAGGGGGTCAGTACGAAGGATGTACTGAGTATGTAAAGCATGGTGTACAAAAATATAGGCCACAACTGAAAGCAAACAGGATACAAAGGAGAGAAATGCCGAACAGTATATCAAATGTTTATCAAAAACATATATACATAATGCATACAAAATCATGCAAAGCTCAGGAACGTGGTCACCACTCCGACGCTGGTGCCACACACAGCATAACACCAGAAGGTTCAAATCTCCGTACATCCCCGAACACAAACATATGAGCGTATCACATCACAGCCATATCACAGCATAACACCAGAAGGTTCAAATCTCCGTACATCCCCGAACACAAACATATGAGCGTATCACATCACAGCATAACTCCAAACGGAACCCGACCCTATGGCGAGTCCTCGGGGAACCGTAACACAGCATACGACCGAATCATCATAGAGCGCACGAATCATAACCGACCCGGGAACCGGTGAATGAAGTAATAGTAAGGCACGAGCGGAGTCGTGAGCAACCAATGCACTTTGTATATTAAAATAGCCTTTCAAAACTTGATTACTTCATAAGTCAGTTCATTAACCAAAATAGTCAAATAATTAGTTAGTACAAAAGTTTATTTCACAAAAATGTTTCCAAGGTGGTACATATGGCTCAAAACATAGCTTGTTACATCATAGTGTTCCAAACATTATTTCATAGAGGATAATTTCAAAATCGAAGATTCTTTGTCGAAGCTTATCCAAAAAGAGAGCCTAGTAGGACAAATAAGGCATCTCGGGGTCAGCGGGCCCACCCCGAGTCAAGTTGAGGTGGCGAACATAATTTATGAACATTTCGGGTCTACAAGATCATACATAAAGATTTCAAAGTAATCTGATTGCATTTGCATAAGTTTCGGACGTTTGATTGCTTTCTAGCCAAAATAGGAACATTAGGCTTCAATTGAATTGAATGAATAGTAGCCATTTTCTAGATCGAATTTCGAGGAGCAGAATTGCTCCCGGGGTTCCGATATCAACCTAACATACTAAGACATGCCAAAAGAAGAAATGGGAAGCTTTACATACCTTAGAAACGTCTTATGCTCACCCCAAAATCAAATCCCGTTTCGTCCAGAATCTGCAAATGGTCAAAGTTACCTATTAGAGATTCTTAAGCTTAAAAATTCCATTAACTTCATTTCTGCCTACCGAAATTTCGGCAGCACTTCCCCTATATATATAACATCCCCGGGACTTAGCTCGGCTCAATAAACATCAACACAACAGCCCAAACATCACAAACATCATAAGCCACAACTAAATCGTTCTAACTTCAACGTTCTTCCACACTATATAAGTTGACAACTTTCATTCAAACTTCGCAATACCAAACTAATGTCCATATTATTGTATTCATTCACCCATTCAAGGTTAGTCAAACACATCCCAATTATGTTCCAAACAATATACATAAGTTCAACCAATTTGTTATTTTCCATATTGCATCTCAAACGTCAACGACTACGACGAACTTACTAACTCGCATTGTTTTATTCCAAATTCATTAACAACAACCATAATCCACATTTAAAGTCTTATTTTCACAATTATATAAGAATATAAAAAATCATATAAATTCCCATAAGAACCCGCAACCATTTTCCAATGCCAATTCAACTCGTTAAACATTCATTTACGCCATAAATGCCACAACGACGCAATTAACAACTAAACAAAATCAAATTCACCTCCCTTCCACACTATCATGGCTCACGGCCAAACACACCCCCTATACACACACACGCCATTCACAAACACCACAAAATTCCATAATCTTCATGCCACTTTAATCACTATAACATATATATCCATTCCCTAACATAAAAACATAGAAATCTTACCTTTTTCTTGAAATTCCGACTTGCCGCAAACGCCGCTCTTTCGCCAAACTAATTGTCTCACGTCGGAGAGCGCCTTGAACTTACTACAACACAAGAAGGACAAGATTTTTAGATCAAGATTGGAGGCTAGAATTTTTTTTTTCTTTTCCAAAGGGTTCGGCCGAGAGCTTTATTTGGAGCTCAATGGTTCAAGATTTTATTTCTTGAACCTTCTAATAGCTAAGGATGAATATATATTCCTCTTGTCTTGATAAGGAGCACATGCAAATCACATGACCTATTTGTGGGTTTGGGCTTGCACATGGCCGACCACCCCTTGTGGTTTGGGCCTAAATTTTCTTTTATTTTGTTGAGCCCAATTCGTTAAAACTCTCGTTTTGCAATTCCCGAAACTAATTTCCGAAATTCCAATATTTACCCTCGGCCTTCCCCAATGACTTAGCACCAATAGTTTCATAACCAACATAGTCATATTATCTAGAATTAATTTTTTTTTTCTTATAACACACAAGTCTTACTCATTTCTCTCGATTTCCAAATATGCGAAAACACGGGACATAACAGAAAGTAACATCCTAAATGCCCTGTAGTTCCCTGTTTATAGATGTGGTGCACAACACATCGATAAACAAGACTCTACGAGACACGACCTGTAGACATTCCGAGGACAGACTGCTCTGATACCACTTTTTTGTCACGACCCAGCCCCGTGGGCCGCGACTGGCACCCTACCTGGGTACCCAGACCAAATCGCACATTCATTTACCGAATCCAAACTTATTTCAAAATTTCATAAAAGTCATATCAACATAATTTATATCAAAATATGTCTTAAGCGGTCGCACATATCAAAATATCATATCGAATCCGAAAGGAGCGGCGGAATAGACATCGCCGGTCATAAGTGCAAATATAAGCATAAGGGCCATCATAACAAACGGACCGCTTTAAGACCAAATATCAAAGTCAAACAAACACATATAGGACCCTCGCCCCACAAACATGACTACAGGCCTCTACGAATCCAAAACAAGACATATGGCGAGACAGGGCCCCGCCGTACCCGAATAGTCAAATGTACAAAATATACATAGCAAAAGATGTCTGTACCAGAAGTGGACTCCGGATCAAAGAGGAGTACTCCGAAATAGCAGAAAAGTGAAGCCTACGGTGGAGGATCACCAATGTCTGTACCTGCGGGCATGAAACGCAGCCCCCGAAGAGAGGGGGTCAGTAAGAAATATGTACTGAGTATGTAAAGCACGGAGTACAGAAATATGGGCCAAAACTGAAAGCAAACCGGATATCAAAGGGAAGTACAAATCAGTATGTCAAAATCCGTATCAAAATCATATACATATACATAATGCAAACGAAATCATGCAAAGCTCAAGAACGTGGTCACCACTCCGACGCTGGTGCCACACACAGCATAACACCGGAAGGTTTCAAATCTCCGTACATCCCCGAACACATACATATGGGAGCGTATCGCATCACCAGCCATATCACAACATAATTCCAAACGGAACCCAGCGCTATGGCGAGGCCTCGGGAACCGTAACACAGCATACGACCGAATTATCATAGGGCGCACGAATCATAACCGGCCCGGGAACCGGTGAACGAAGTCATAATAAGGCACGAGCGGAGTCGTGAGCAAACAAATGCAAATTATATTTCAAAATAGTCTTTCAAAACTTAATAATTTCATAAGTCACTTCGTAGACCAAAATAGACAAATGGTTACTTGATACGAAAGTTTAATTCAGGAAATGTTTCCAAAGCGGTACGTATGGCTCAAACGGAACTTAACATATCATACTAGTCAAAACATATTTCATAGTCTACAATTATGGAAAGAACAAGACTTTTAAGCCTCAAACAAAAGCTAGGAATTTTTTTTTTGAATGGGAAAAGGGGTTCGGCCGAGAGCCCTTTCAAGGGTGTTCTTCAATTATTTGTTTTTGTGTTCTTGATAAGTCCAAATGATGACTTGATATATATCCATCTATAGGTCATGTGTAAATCACATGACCATTAAAAATGGGTCTTGGGCCATGCCAATGGCCGGCCACCCCATCAAACTTTGGGCCTCAATTTTTTTTTTGTTTGTCCAATTCTTGGCCCAATTCATAAAAGTCCCGTTTTGTAATTCCCGAAACTAATTTCCGAAATTCCAAGTTTACCCTCGGCCTTCCCCAATGTCTTAACATCAATGATTTCATAACCAACATAGTCATATCAACTTGAATCAAAATGTTTCTTCATAACACACAAGTCATACTTATTTCTCGAATTCCAATTATACGAAAACACGGGACATAACAGAGAACATATTATATTGGACTTAAAAGGAACCGCAACACTATTAGGCTCCAGAAGGGGAAAATTTATTAACTTGGGGCCAAAGCTCTAACCATATCGGCTTATCAAGAGGATACATGAAAGAAGTAGAAACGAATTGACAATGAGTGTACTGCGAGGGCAACATGTTTTAAAGAGTAATAGAAGAGCAGAAAATGGCTACAAGCTAAATCCACAAAGGACAATGGAGAAAAACGATAAGATTCAAAGGATATTTCGGACAACAACAACTATTGCAATAAAAGTATCAACAATTGGTAGTCTGGGAAATTTTTGAAAGAAAGAAAGAACGCAGTGTCTATGAATGAAATGAAAGAGTTCATTGGATACAAGAAAATAGTTCATGGACCATTAATTATACGGAGCATGAGAATATACACTATGAACTTATATGAATCATCGATGTGAAGCGATGCTCGATCATATTTGTAAGGAATCCATACAAGGAGACAATGGACGATGAATGAAACGAGCGCCAATACAAAGAAATCAAAGATAAGTATACTCCTGTCGAGAAATGTGAGAGAAGGAAATACAGAAAAGTTGTAGTAAGAATTCAAAGATATTGCGAACTAAGAAGTTAAGTGAACTCGGAATCATAAGCTACCATAAGTGTAACTGGACTGCGAAGGATAATAAGTTGGTACAGTGGATTAGGAAACCCATGACACAGAATGAAGACTCATGTAAAGACCGAAGAGTTTGATTATAAAAGAAATAGGGTGAAGGATAAGGAATGGGGCGTGAAGAAAAGGACAACTATAAAAAAGGGACCCTCCCGAAGTATTATAACACCCCATGAGATCAGTTGAACATTCGAGGACAAATGTTCTAAAGGGGGGGAGGATGTTATAGCCCGTATTTTGTACGTTCGGATAATTCGAGATAATTGCGAGAAGTCAAAGGCAAGACTATCTTCCAAAATTATTTTAATGTACAAGATGTTTATGAATTTTATTTATAAACATTATTAGTATGGAAATATTGAGAAAGGCTAAGGGTAAAAAAGGAAAATTCACAAAATGGCTCATGGTAATATTGCGGAAGGCTAGGGGCAAAATGGGAATTTCACAAGAAGTCTTGAAAATTCTTGAAGAAGCCAAGTTGGCCGTGAGGCATATAAGTATATGTCCACATTTTTATTTAATGAGGCTAATTATAAATATATATATGGACCAAGCTTGTTACATAAGCCAAGTGGTCATATTTGCTATTTTAAGAAAGTTCAAGAAAAATGGAGAAGGGGACATGTGTCCACCTTGTATGGGTAGAAGCTATATACATATATACATATAATTGATGACAAAATAAGGGGCAACTCATCATTTTTACTCTATAACCTTGGAGAGAAAAAAAAAAGAAGAAAAGAAATATAGTAGGTTCGGCCATGGCTCAAAAAATTGAGGCCATGGAAATTGATCAAGAAAAATTATTTCTTCTAGCTTTTCTACTAAATGGAAGACCCTTATTAACATGGAGTAGTTATTGGAACAAGCAAAGCACTCATTTGGGCAATTCATAAGCCTAGCCGAATGAAGGAGTCAAGTGAAGAAGGTATGTATTCAATCTTCTTTCCCATGTGTTATGGATGATTTGTGAGTGTTGTAGCATGTAGAGACGGATGAAATTCATGAAATAGATGTATATGGGTGGTGGCCGAATGGGATTGTATGATGGTAGGATGTGATGAATTGATTTTACTTAGAATTTTAATTGTTGTTGTGGTAGATTCTATGATGAAAAATGAGGACTTAATGGTTTGAAATGAAGTGGAACTCATTTGTGAATTGTTGAAGAAGTTAATGTGATATTAGTATGGTTTCCTATATTATATGAATGATATTGTTAATGTGTAGGTTGTAATTATAATTCATGAATTTGGAAGTGAGACATGTGTTGGAAGATTGTAAGTTGGGTTGTTGTGGTTGAATTTGAAAGAAGGAAATAGGTTGTTATTGTTCTTGTTGAATTTGGAAGGCTTCGGGTGAAGTAGTATGTTGATTGAGTCGTTTTGAATGCTATGTGAATTGAATTGAATAAAAATGAAATGTCGTTGAATTGTATGACAAAGGTTGTTAATGTTAGAATGCGTCTTGAATTGGTTGTTGATGTTGTTGGCACGATTGTTGGTATTGTTGTTGATAGTTTGGCCGAGTTGAATTCTCGGATTGTTGATTGGTGAATTGGGCCGAGTTAGATTCTCGGGGATGGTGTATTTACAGGGGAGATGCTGCCGAAATTTCGGCAGATCATAAGTGAATTTATTTGAAAGACTAAGACAAGTGTGTGTGACGATGAATCTAATGATTATGTAAATCTTCTTGAATGTAGAATAGCGATAACGAGCTTGGACAATTAAGCGTAGCTAATAGGACGTGGAGCAGGTATGTAAGGCTTACCCTTTCTTTCTTTTGGCATGATCTTTATGAAACGAGCAAATGACGTATATGTATGATTTCAAAGAAATTCCTGCTCTTAGAGCCACTAGGATGGCTAACGTTCTTGATTTCCATAAGCTACTTCATATGATTTTGATGCGTATTTATGATGTCCGAAGATCTATTTGATATGTTTCCGAATGGTATTCGAAAGATAATCGATATGACTAATGTCTTGATTTTTCAAATGCTAGCACGTTCGACTATTCCATTGAGTCTTTGATATATTTTGATATGTACATATGATTCCAAAAGCTATATTTGATTTGATCCATACGATATCCGAAAGATACTTGATATGATTATTGCTTCGACTTTCCAAAAATGGCTTCTGAAATGTTCGTAGAAGGTTCTGTACTTCAAACGCTCATAACTTTCTCATACTAAGTCGGATTGACCCGAAACTTGTTTCTGAGCCTTCAGATGTCGGTAAGTATACTTATCTATCGAGTCTTGATTTATGTGCATATAGTTTCTCACTACTCTGCTTGTGGATGCCCCAATATGTCCTTCACTGAGCCCTGGCCAGGATATGTTCTAGTGCGTACTCTCCCGCATTGTTCACCGAGTCCCTCGCACTTGCGGGCCGGGACACGTTATATGTATATTGTTATATCCCGCGTTTTGTGAAATTGGATAATTCAAGGCAATCGCGGGAAGGCGGCAAGCAAGGCCACATTTTATCTTGTTTGGCACATGAGTTGCGTATGGAAAATTTAGAAGAGAAAATAGTGAGAAAGGTCAAGAGCAAAAAAGGGGATCCGAGGTATGACTCATGGAAATATGGAGAAACGCGAAGGGCAAAATTGGAAGTTGGGAAAATTATTTTCAAGAATTACAAGGACTAGCCCAAAATATAATTGGGCTTAAATTTTTAAAGCAAAAAAGAAGCCCAACCGGCCATGCCAAGCAAAAAATGGCCCAAGCCCAAATTTTCTTTTAATTAAACCATGTGGAAATAAATAAAAGGGTGATAAACACCTCATATTTTCATCTTTATCACATAGAAGGATCAAGAAGCTTGAAGAGAAGACCAACAAAGGGGGCATTTCGGCCATACCAAAAATTTCCAAGAAAAAGTGACAAAAATTCCTTCAAAAATTATTTCTAACTAAGTAGGGGGTGCTTAACAAGATGGAGTGTTTATTGGAGCAAGAACAATACAAATACTTATAAGTTGGAAGTGTAGTCAAGTGAAGAAGTGGAGAAGAAGCAAGGTGAGAACTTATGCCCTTTTTTTCATGTTATGAATAATTATGCATGTTGTAGTATGCAAAGTGAGTGAAATTTGTGAAGAATAGGGAAGTGGGGGTGGAGGCCGTGAGGTGTGGTGCATGATTGTGTGTGTAGAAATTGTATGTTAATCATTTTATCTAATGTTTAGTTATTATTGTTATGAATGCCATGTTGATGATGAAAGTTGAATGACTCTACTAAGGTTGAAGTCGTGTAGGTGTGCTTGATGTTAGGCCGTGTATAAGGCATGTATAATCGTGTGTATGTGTTGAATTGTGAAGGGATAAGGGGCAAGTTGAATTTAATATTTTAGTTGTTGTGTTGTAGATCATATATTGCAAATAAAGACTCAATAAGTTTGGTGAAGTATTGGTGATTGGAAGTTTGTGTAAGTTGGAAATAATGCTCTTGCATGGATAGTATGTAATGGTATTGGTATAATGTTGTTGGAATATATATATATATATATATTTATGAAGTTGTTATTGTGCTCGTTGGAGTCGGAAGGTGTTGACGATAGTAGGAAATCGTTATAATGTACTTTGAATGGAATATGTGAATTACTAGTGTGGTTGTTGAATTATGTTAGTAGTTTGGCCGGGTTTGAATTCCCGGATTGTGCTTGATGAGAATTTGACTAAGTTAAATGTCGAGGATGATGTATTTACAGAGGAAGTGCTGCCGAAATTTCGGTAGCCAAGTACTCCCTTAGGATTTCAACACTAAGTATTCTAATAAGAAGTTTTGGTAAACTTGACCAATTTGCAGATTTTGACGAGATTGTGTCGTGAATTCGGAGTAGCAAAGGACGCGAAAAGAGGTATGTAAGGCTTCACCATTCTTTCTATGGCATGTCTTAACTAAAAGAAGTCGGGTACGAGCCTCGGGGACACCCCTAATCCCCGGAATCCGCACTTAAAGTTTTCAACTTTTCGTTCAATTGAATTGAAGTAGAAAGTGTGCAAAATGATGAAATGACCTTCTAGACCCCTATAACTTGCCTAAGTGGGACCCGATCACCCCAAGACTCATACAATTAATGCTATGACACGTAATATGGGTAAATGGTATACGCTACCTCGTTCGGCCCGAGGTGGGCCCGTTGCTCTCGGATTTTCCTAGAGTCTTGGTTAACGTGCTTGAAGTGTATCCAAAGGGGGCCTTCGATCCCGATTCCGTCACCAAGCAATAAGTGCTATGACCACTCCAACGGGAGTGCCCCTATGATGATAATGATAATGACAATGTCGGGTAAGGGAATGTAGCTATGATAAGTACGACCAAAACGACCCTATGACTAAGCCAAGTACCTTATGTAAACATGAAAGCGATAAACTAATTTTTAAATAGTATTTATATTTTCTAGTTATAACTTTATTTTCTAAGATTCCAAAACCCATGACTGTCATCTAAAATGCCTACGATGTCAATTTTGGTTACCGTAACCCTATTCTCCGTTGATAGTCTCACTTTAGAATACTTGTTCCTTCAAGGTGAGACAAAGCTATCACTAACATTCCGTAAAGTAATCGGAGATCATCGACCTTATGTCACTCCGATGGATACATGAGTTTCCTTGGCTCTCTTGTGTGCCCATATGATATATGTATATAAAGCGGGTATACGTGTATGGATGTGTATATATATATACGATGAAGTAATTGTATATGAGACATGTATATGCGTAAAAGATAAGTAAATGTATATGTATGTGTATATGGGGAAAAAGGGAAGGGCCACTGTTATATCACCACCTGATTCAGCTGGATTCCATCCTGGACGCGGGATGCCCGGACGCGGGATATGGGATGAGCCGTACGCGGCGTCTGTATATATATATATATATATAATGTGTGATACATATGTGATGTAATATGTTGGGTCATCGTTGGGGAGGGGGTTGGGGGAGCCGATTGTATTCGGCGTCTGTAAATGTAAATGAAAGATACCGTTACTGAAATGTACTGTTTTCTGTACACGAGAATAAGTAATATAAAAATGTTGATTCCTATGCCTATGAAAAGAAACGTTTCAAAGATGAAAAGAAAAGCCTACATGACAGCCGGCCTAAAGAGGGGCCTCCCTATGTACAGGTTAAGTTCTTGCCTCGTTATACGCGCTATGACTCTGTGATATTATTATTGATCGTACTTTATGTTACTGCTTGAACTGTTTTCCATGCCTTACATACTCGGTACATTATTCGTACTGACGTCCCTTCTTGTGGACGCTGCGTTCATGCCGCGCAGGTCAGCAGGTACACGGACCGGGTTTCTAGGGCTCTATCTGCAGCATTGTACAGCGCTCCAGTCGTTCCGGAGCCTCATATCATTGGTACTATTTTGTGTATGTATTTTCGGGCGCGACCGTACTCGGCCCTTTCTATGTATAAATGCACTATGTCTAGAGGCTCGTAGACAGATATACACAGTCAGCTATGTACAGTTTAATGTATTTTATTCTGAATGGTTCGCGTTCAGGTGTAGCGCGATATTAGAAAGTTAACTGCTAACGTTAATGTTTTAAAAAAATATATATATGGCACTGTTTATACAGGATAGCTAAGGGGCGCTCGGTACAGGTATCGGGTGCTCGTCACGGCCCCTAGTCGGGTCGTGACATATATGATGATATGATGATATGGGGATGGCGGCCAGGATGGCATATGATGATTTCATTCACCGAGACCCACAAAAGAGGGCCGGGACACGTTATATGTACCCACCGAGTCCCTCGATAGAGGGCCGAGACACGTTATATGCATACATGATATATGATGTTGAAATGCATGATTCTATCCACCGAGTCCCTCACAGGAGGGCCGGGACACGTTACACATATATGATATATGATATTTACATGTATGATTCTATCCACTGAGTCCCTCACTGGAGGGTCGGGACACGTTATCTGTATATATGATATATGATATGGATGTGCATGATTTTCATTTAAAAAGGCAAGTACTTTGATGTTTTAAAAGGTCATACTTGATTCTGGTAATTCTCTGTTTCAGTTATGATTCTGTTTCCTATATTTCATGCCTTACATGCTCAGTACATTTTCCGTACTGACCCCCTTTCTTCGGGGGATGCGTTTCATACCTCGCAGGTACACCCAGATGAGTAAAGCACATTGCTAGAAGATGCTTCAGCTGGATTGGCAAGCTCCATTTGCCCTGGAGTGTTACCGGGGCAGAGTATTATGCTATGATGTTTCGTTCGAAGTTAGAGACGTTGCAGACAGAGTCATGGGTATTGGTTGTTAGTTCTGTAAGCGGCTCCATCAGCCGATGTGTCCCTTTGTGTTACAATAAAGGTTCTATATGATTACAGATTTTGTTTGATTTTAAAGCAACGAAAAAGAATATTTCTGAAAGTTGTGCTATGCATTTCAACTTTATTTGATTTAAAAAGTCCAAAAGATTATGTATGTAATAAGAGTCTGCGGGTTCTCTCGGGTCCGAATATGGGGTCGGGTGCCCATCACACCCTAGTAAGGTTAGGGTGTGACACCTAATTTGGCAACCAAACCTCAATATTACTTAAGACCTCCAAATTGAATACAACTAAGCACCCAATCTCTTAGGATGACCTCAAGGGAATTGAATTCCCAAGCAACCAATCCCCTCAACAATAAGAATCAACAAGTGCTTAATTCCATAAGACTCTCACAAGTTTCTCTCTCTAGAGATAACATATACACTCAATATTCATAATTCATCAAAAGCTCCCTAATGAAATAAAAGACTAGCTATTTATACTAATCAAATAAAGGAGACACCACGCCATTACATAAATGCCATTAATAAGGCAAGGGCCATGTTTGGCTAGTCTTGTGGGGATGAAAGTCTTGGAATTAGGAAAGTGGCCTCTTTTTCAAATATAGCGTTCCTTTACTCGTTTGGCCACATTAAAGCTTTTCCATCTCCAATCCGTCCTCCCATGTTATCATCCACACTTTGACCCCACGGAATGGTCCTCGAAATGTCCTTGAGGCAACTCGACTTGCATCACGTCCCTAGTACAAGAAGGCAGATTGAAGGAGTTATTCTACTGAATAATGTTTTTCAGTTCTTAGGTCTAGAATCTTGTATTAGGTTTGTGCTATCAAGTTTTATCTTTATCAGTTTAGTTAGAAGCATTAAAGTGACATAAGTGTTGTAACTTCAAGCTAGAGTCTAGCTTAAAGATAGCTTCCTATTCAGAGTTTGGGTAGCAAGGCTATTGTAGGAATTAGGTTGCAGAGTTTATAACTTAATTTGCAGTTGGCTCAGTTATAGTGAAGTTTGAGTAAATCTTGCAGGTCTGTAGGTCATGGTTTTTATCACCTTTGAGCCGGGTGGTTTCCACGTAAAAATCTTGTGTCATTTATCTTCATGTTTGTTTTTATTTCACAAACACATTTATAGAACAGGTTAGGTAATGTGTTATGTCCATAGGCGAAAAGTGGGTACACATTAGGATAGACACTTACGTCGTGCAAAGCTAATATCCCTTATAGGGGTAAATCATGTTCAAACATTTATAATTCAATTTAATCATCCGTTCATAGGGGAAATCCCGGATACATATATATAGTATAATACACATAAAGCTTAATGCGGGCTTTTCCCTCACGCACACAATCCATGCCAAAGAAACAAGTTTTAATAGTTGAAAAATATGTTCGAAAAGAGACGTACCTCAATTCCCGCTAAAATTCCACTAAACGGATTTTTTGAGGTTCAACAATCACTTTACAATTGATCTAGATGATAAATATTAGAACTTTAGACAATTCGAGTTCCACCCTTAATCGAAAAACAAGGGCTTTTCGTGTCCAAACTAATCGTGCTCTTGAAACCCCCCAAGAATCACCCGTGGATTCTCATTGTTTCTAATATCCTACAGTAGTCTAAATCCCTTCAATAAATCAGTAAAGATTAACAATCATACCTTTAACAGATTTCCCAAAGTCTCTTCCAGTTTCTCTTTCTTTGGTTTTCAAGAATCTAAGAGTTTGAAGGATGAACTAGTGTTAATTGATATTAGATTGATATAATAGTCAATGGGGTCTGAGTAGGAACTCACCTTAGATCATGGAAGGACCTTGGAGGAAGTTGGGTTCTTAAGAGCTCCATTTCTAGAGTAAATTTTTTTTTTAGGGTGAATTTTTGTATTTGGGGTGTGAGGTACGATGTAGGGATTGGCCACGTAGTTGGAAGGCCCAACCGTTCAATGAACATGCACCAAAGATAGCATCAGTGCCACTGGTGTGCGGTCGTGCACCTGAAGCGTGGCCCCGCAGACCGGGCGGTGTCTAGTAAAATGGTATAACCTTTTGCACAGTGCTCCTACTGACCTAGTAAATATGGTTGCAAAGGTATTTCAAAAGGCTACAGAATTTATGTTTTAAATTTTATCAATTTCCATAAGGAATTTCACTTAAACTTGCCATAAGTCAGGACTACCGCAGACTTAGACGATTTTATCAAATCTTACGCTCCTCTCTATTTGGCTTGATTTCAAAATGACTATTTTCACCCAAATTCACCTTGATCGGACTTCTTAAATCTAATATGTTAGATTAGTACTCATTTAATATATTCACACCTAATTCATATTTATGAAGTGTTACATTATCCCTTTCTCAAGATCATTCGTCTTCGAATGAGAGTTATGGACTAAGATTTTCACTAAACCTCAACTTTTCAATTTTTTTGCTAGAGTTCCTTTGTCTTGCAAGCTATCCCAAAAAAAAAAAAAAAAAAACTCATCCAACACCCTAACAATAACCATATGGTCCTCATAGGGACTCCCACAACTATAACAAATAAGCCTAAGCATGAAATAAGGGATTCACACCTTTAGTCTACACTTTCGCGAGAATTCGATAACCAGAAGGTTCAACACACATACCTGGAATAGGAAATAAGGGAGGGTATTATAGCCTAAGTGTCATTAATAGAAACTAGATGGTAACTACACCCCATCGACTTTATTTTTTGAGTCTTAAGATATGAAATAAGTCTACTTGGAAAGACCGTCTATCTCCATAATCACATCAAAGTTCACTATTTTTACTGCAAAAAAATCGACAGTAGTCTAGTGACCCTTAACTATAATGACACAGTCCCTATACATTCTAGAAGCTCCAGCAGGGACACTAGCAGGGGTATTCATAAAAAAGGATTCTAACAATTGTTCGGGTTTCACACTAAAAATCATGGGCAAAGTACGGAGTCACATAACGAAGATTCGAACCAGGATCGATCAACAAATACGTATCAAAGGAGAAAATAGTGAGAATACCTGTGACTACAGAATGTGAGGCTTCAGCTGTGATAACAACACAAATAGTGGAAGACTTTAAAATTAGAAATTAGAAAGGCGGATGATTCTTGAGAAAGAAGAGCAAAAGTTCAAGTATTTGATACTTGATATTTTGTTTAATAGTAAAAGAAGCAGTTAAAACAATTCAGAAGACAAAGAATTTGAGGGAGGGAACTCAAACGAGGAATCTTACCATTGAAAGATCCAAGTTACGGTTCAAAATCGAACAAAAAGGGCGAACCCTATAGAGAACCTCAAAGTTCTCCACAAGCCACAAGGCTAATATATTAATATTAATCAAGCTTCATTACAATAAAAAACAAAACACTCCTTTATATAGGAACCTAAAAATGGGCTGCCATCCCCTTGAAATTATCAATGGGGTAGTCAAAACTAAATTAATAAGTACAACTTCCTAGGTGCATAGAAGACTACCAATTCTTTGTTCCAAGGTGCATAGAAGACCACCAATTCTTGGTTCCAAGATGCATTGAAGACCACCAACACTTGTTCCAATGTGCATATAAGACCACCAACACTTTGTTCAATAAAGCTTTAAATGTAGTCAACATGCATTAAATAATCTTCTAGAAACACAAGTATGGGTTGTTGGAGTTTCTCCTTTTGGGGCTGATTTGGGCCTAATTACATCTCATCTTGGACTTTAATTTGGGACTCCAAATAGATGTAAGACTTGAAAAAGATATCTTGACTGGGCTGGAGCTCTTCTTCCATCACAAGATACTTTTTTATTTATTTATTGAAGCCCATTAAAGCGTATTGGAATTCTTTGGTCTGCAATGGAGTTAAGCCTTTGTGGATGCTATAATTCTCCCCCTCTTAAAGATGATTTGTCCCGAATCTTGGTGGTGATCTTATTTGCTCCTTAGTGCATTTGAGCCTCCTTGGTTGCTATCATTCTTCCCTTCTGAAAGATGATTCGTCCTCCAATCTCAACATTTTCCCACAACCCACATGATAATCACAATAAGTAGAAAAACACAACATTCATCCTCTATCAAATTTCTTTGGATTTTCTTACTCAACTTATCTTGTCCCTCACTTTCATCACAATGTGGCAGATTGGTCACATAAGAAGAATAGTCAACAAGGTCATGTTCACTCCAAATCTGAGTTACACCTTCACTAACTTTGGCCACATCAAATTGTGGCACGAGTTCAGTTTTTGCGTCTAAAAATAGATCATTGACAAGGTCATACCACATGAGATCAGCAAGCTCAAACTTATCTTCAACTTGCAGTTGTTTCCATGAATCATTAGCCTTTCCCCCTTTTGAATCTTCTCTGAAACTGAATTTTCTTGCTTCACGCAATTGTTGTTCCAACTCTTGACTGATTTATTCTTCAATAACACGTACATTTGGAATAAAAACACTAGAAAAAGAATGAGTTAAATGGTTAGAGCTTGAACAAGAATCTTGCACACTTATGCACTCTTTTCTTTTAAGCTCTTTTTTTCCCTCATCTCTCAAGTGCACTTATTCTCTCTCTATTTTACCTCTCGAGATCACTTCACTTACTTCTATCCACTCATTTCTATTTCTTGACAACCCATTCTTTTCACTCATTATTTCCTCTCCCTTTTCCTCTCTAGAGTTGTCAAGTTGCTCACCCTTACTTCTCTATTTCGTTTGTCTCCCATCCTCACTTTTGTTTGGTTTAGAGAAGGCAGTCAATGCAATATCATTCCTTTTTATTCCCAGGTAAGGTATGTTGCAAAAAGTATCACAAGTCCCCATATACTTGAGAAGAATCCCTCTTTTATCCCTCGGAGGACTTCTAACATCAATTCTAATTTTACGTTTCCCAATCCTGTTTTTGTTTTCCCTCTTGCATTCTTCGTTCTTCTCAAACACCTCTATTGATCTTCTCACCCTTAATTGATCTTCATAAATCTCCGTAGGTGACAAAGATACAAGGGCAATTATTTTTCCATCATCTTTCACCAAGGAATACTTATTCTTTTCTAGATCATATGAAACTTTCCTATAGAGATACCATGGCTTTCCCAATACCACATGACATGTGAATAAGGGAACCACATCACACCAAATCTCATCCTTGTATTTCCCAAGAGTTAATGACACTAACACCCTCTTCTGCCTTCACTCCTTTTAAGGTGTAGGGTGAAGCATGCTTAACACAAGATAAACCCACTTTGTCAACAAAGTAAGCACTAACTAAGTTGTGACAAACATCCTTGTCAATATTAGTAGCACACACATTAGACAATACTTCCATTCTAGTTTGAAAAATCTTGTTAACTCTAGTAAGCTCATGGCCTCTTCTAGGACTCTTTCCCAAACTAGGTCTTACCGGAGTAGGTTTAATGGACTCACATTCCCAACTTTAACATAATCAGCACATTCATCATCATAACTAATGTTATCATAATTAGAAGATTCATCACTACAATAATCCTCACAAATGTTATTGCCTTCACTCGAATCAGAAATCTGATGTGATTCATCATAGATTTGGCTAGTATTTGAATCATCATAGCCACCATATTCTTCAAAATAATCATTGTAAGACCTTCTACAATCTTCTGCATCTGATCCCCAATCTTCTCCACTATAATAATCCATCCATTCACTCCAAATGCTTTCAGAATCTGTAGAAGACATGCTTTAAAAAAACAGTTAGTAGTAAAGTGATCTCACATACACTCCCTTACGTGTATCACTCAAGTAGTGGCTCTCAACACTCGTGTTTCACATTATTAGGCTTTTACTCTCAAATAATCTCCACCACTATTTCCTTTTACCACTCAAGGGCTGCTCATCGAAGTTCTTCAATAAACCAACAACTCAAACACTTAAAAGTAAGTTCCAAAGCTTGGTTCAAGAATGGAGTCTATGTCAAACAAAGAAAAGGACAATAAAAACTTAAACGAACTGGAAAAAAGAAATACAGAACGAAAATAAAGAGAAAAAATATGGAACAAATTGTCACGAAACAAAGAAATAGGCACAAAATTACTAGACAACTCTAAGTATGAACAAATACTTCAAGCATCTAGTAAGAGGACAAATAGAAAACTAAATGTAAGGAATAAACACTTTGAACAAAAGATCTAAAACGTATCAATGAGTTTTTAACCAAATGTGCTGTAATGACCTTTGCACTCCTCAAAGTGACTTTTGAGTTCCTTGATGAGCAAAAGTCAAAGAATCTTTAAAACTAAAGGTATTTTCAAGAGATAACAACCACAATGGATTTCCCAATAATTTAAAGTAACCAAATAACAAGATAAATCTTTGAACAAACCAAGAACAAGTAAGGATAACTAGAAATTACTAATCACGTCACTGTTCACTCGAGCAGATTTTTTTTTTTTTTTTAAAATTTAGTACTGCTCAAGCTACAGTAACTTTTTTTTATAGTGTTCAAATCAATAGATCGGGTGAGTATACGAATACCCAACCATCCAAAGCTCTGATACCACTTGACAACAACACAGACAACGAAAGACTTTAAAATTAGAAATTAGAAAGGAGAAAGGATTGATTCTTGAGAAAGAAGAGCACAAGTTCAAGTATTTGACACGTGATACTTTGTTTAATAGTAAAAGAAGCAGTTGAATCAATTAAGAAAAAGAAGAAGAATTGGAGGGAGGGAACTGAAATGAGGAATCTCACCATTGAAAGATCCAAGTTACGGTTCAAAGTAGAACAAAAAAGGTGAACCCTAAAGAGAACCTCAAAGGTCTCCAATAGCCACAAGGCTAATATATTAATATTAATTAAAATACGTTACAATAAAAAAGAAAACACTCCTTTATATAGGTGCCTAGAAATGGGCTACCATCCCCTTGAAATTATCAATGGGGTAGTCAAAACTAAATTAATAAGTACAACTTCCTAGGTGCATAGAAGACTACCAATTCTTTGTTCCAAGGTGCATAGAATACCACCAATTCTTGGTTCCAAGATGCATTGAAGACCACCAACACTTGTTCCAATGCGCTTAGAAGACCACCAACACTTTGTTCAATAAAGCTTTAAATGTATTCAACATGCATTAAATAATCTTCTAAAAACACAAATATGGGATGTTGGAGTTTCTCCTTTTGGGGCTTTATTGGGCCTAATTCAATCTCATCTTGGACTTTAATTTGGGCCTCCAAATAGATGTAAGACTTGATAAAAATATCTTGATTGGGCTGGAGCTCTTCTTCCATCACAAGATACTTTTTTATTATTATTTATTGAAGCCCCTTAAAGCGCTTGGAATTCTCTGGTTTGCAATAGAGTTAAGCCTTTGTGGATGCTATCAAGCTGCCTTCCTACTAGCTAAACCAAAAAGTCGAGCTTGGCCCCCATTAGCGGCGTTAGTGTAATGACCCGTTTGGTCGTTATTGCATTTCCGACTCTTTCGATCCCTTTTCAAGCTTTATTAGCTTATATTTGACCCATGAGGACCATTGGCATGCTTCCCGAGGTAATCGGAGTTAATTTGGGTAGGTTTTGGGGGAATTTGGCTTAAAAGCGAAAAATGGTTGACTCAAAGTTGACTTTTGGGTAAATAGACCTTTTTTAGGAATTCGTCGATTCCAAGAGGTCCGGATGGTCTATTAGAATTTGTGTACATATTTGGTTTGGTTCCCAATACACTCGGGTGCATTTTTGGGACTTGGGTTGTGTTATTCCCCATATTTTTATAAGTCGAATGATTCGCAAGCAAATCGACTCAAGTTAAAGACGGAATTATTTTCGAACATGAAATAGGAACTTTTAATTTTTATTAGTACACAAATTGTTTATAAATTTTAATTAGAGTAGAAATATCATTGGAGATTAGGAAATTAGTTAACCATGATTAAATTATTAAGTGGGGATTAGTTGCTAATTAAGATTAATTAAGTAACTAATTAAGGAATTAAGTGGGCCCCTCTGACATGTGTCAACATGGTGGACACATGTCCTACGGCTACAAAGCATATATAATTCACAAATTGTGAATCATATTCTAGCCGTGTACTCCATTTGTACACTTTCCCATTTAGAAAAAAAAAGGGAGAAGAGAGCATGGCCATGGCTGCTGCTCACAGCCAGCCATGGTCAAGAGATTTTTTTTTTTTTGCTTTGATTTAATTCCAAGATGATTTGCAAGTTCAAGGAGGTGATAGCAACATTGGATATTGAATTGAGGAAGAAGAAATGGTGAAATTGGAGCAATTAAGTGTAGAAATTCCTCCGAGAAAATTAAGGTAAGATTTTCTTGTTTTGTAGTATAATTGTATTAATGGTGTTGTAATGGAAGGATTAAAATTGGATTGGATGAAATTGGAAGTAAGAAATTGCATGAAATCATTGTTATACGAAATTGTGGGTTGAAAGGATTAAAAAGGGTTATTGGATTGTTAGAGTTGTTTATGGGCTGAATTGTAATGGTTCTATAGGAATATTGCTATTACTGTCATTGTTGGTATTTCTGTGATAACAGGGGGATAATTGGAACTTCGGCTTAGGCGAATATATAGGGGAAATGCTGCCCGATTTCCGTTAAGTCCTTAACTAATGAAAACCCTAATCGAGAAAGTATAAGTTAAAGAATGAGTCTTATAAGAGATAGGCTACGGATTTACGAACTAGAAAGTATAGTTACTAACGATAGCATTACTTTTATATTAAATAGGCTAAAGGGGCGACGAAGCGAACGAGATTACGATTAATCGTTAACAGGTATGTAAAGCTGTCCCTTCTTTCTTTTGGCATGTCTTAGATTTAAGTGATGAATGATATGAGCTTTGGGGTAATTCTATTCATAAGTTTTGGAGCGTGATTCATCATTCTTATTCACTTCTTGATGTTAGAACTCTTAAAATGATTGAGCCTCCCTCTTCAGTTTTCTATACGTTGGATAGTAGTCGATATATAAGCTCCTATTCTTAGAAACTCTACGATAGCTAGTGTCCTTGACTTCTATAAGATATTTCATACTATATTGACATATGTCAATGATTCCTAAGGCTCTTTTGATATTATTTATGATGACATTCTAGGGATATTTGATATGACTGTCGCTATTGATACTCAGGCGTTAATCCCTTCTTCTTATTCTGTTTGAGTCTTGATAATGTTTTAAATTGCATATGGTTGCTCACTACTCTACTCGTGCATGCCTCAATATGTCCTTCACCGAGTCCCGGGTCGGGTATGTTATCGTGCACAATCTCACTGCATTGTTCACCGAGTCCCTCACTAGAGGGCTGGAATATGATATATATATATATATATATATATATAATGGAGTTATGCTGTGTTATGGCATTATGCTGTGTTTATGGAGTTATGCTGTGTTATGGCGCCAAAGAAGGGGTGGCGACCATGTTCACCGAGTCCATAAAGGGCCGGGTATGATATATGATATTGACATGCATGATTTATGTTTCAAAAGGGCAAGTGTTTTGGTATTCTGGACATTGTACTTGTTTCTGTACTCCTTATTTTAGTTATGATCCTTCTTACTGTATTTCATGCTTTATATACTCAGTACATATTCCATACTGACCCCCTTTCTTCGGGACGGGGGGGGGGGGGGGGGCTGCGTTTCATGTCGCCAGGTACAGATAGTCGGTTTGGTGATCCTTCAGCATAGGACTTCTGCTCAGCTGTTTTTAAGAGCTCCGTTGTTCCGGAGTCTAAACTTTTGGTTCAGATCTTATGATGTATATGTATATGTTTATCCAGGGGTACGGCGGGGCCCTGTCCCATCATATTTCGCTATTGATACTCTTAGAGGTATGTAGACATATGTGTGGGTTGTATATAGATGTTGTCCGGTTATGTTAGCATGACTTACATTTTGGGACGTTCTCATTCGTAGTGGCAGCCTTTTCGGGTTGCGTACATATATATTTTGGGATGTTGTATGTAGTGGCAGCCTTGTCGGCTTGCGTATGTATAGTTGGGATGTTCCCATACGTTATGACAGCCTTGTCGGCTTGTGTACTATGTTATCTTTTGATGGTTGTGACTCCTCAGGAGACAGGGTGCCTTGATATATGTATGTGATGTTCTGAGATAACGTTATGTTTTCGCAAGCTTCCAGATTATGTTTAGTTTCAGTTTGACTATGTCTAACAGATATGTATACGAGTGCCCAACTCGGGCACTAGTCATGGCTTACGGGGTTGGGTCGTGACAGGTTGGAAGGTTAGTTTTAAGGTATTGGGAGTTGACTCAGTCAACGAGACCCCCGATGGGAATTTCGAGGCCACGAGTGCATTCGTAGGGCATTTTTATGTATAGTTGCATATTTGATTTTTGAGCAGACGGTTGTCGAGTATTAGTTGGGACTTCGGGTGAAGTTCATGAAACTTGGACTGGAATTTCTGGTTTACTGGCACCGTGGAAGTCGTGTTCCAACCACCAAAGTGTTCTAAACCATTTACCAAGGACCGCCGAAGCGGTACCCTGAGCGCTGAAGCACATATCGGGCAGTAACTGAATGGTTTAAGTGATAAAAACCCCCAAGTTTCTAAACATTTCCCCATTTCATCTAAATGTTATTGGAGAGGGTTTTGGAGTTCTTGAAGAGCCTATGTTTTGTGGTGGGTTCCCCCAACCTTATTGTCACGACCTAACCAAAGGGCCATAACGAGCACCCGGAGCTAACACACCGAGCACCTCTAAACATACATCTCCTAATCATTTCTGGGTGGACCATAAAGATAGCTCATGGATATCATAATCTGTAAAGGTTCATATATCAGTAAATAATGGTACAACTCTACATAATCATCAACAACTATGCCCATCGTCACAAGCCGACAAGGTTACCACAATATTACACAACAATATGAACCGATAAGGTTATGAAACATCTAACTGTACACACATGTCTATGAGCCTGTACATAGAATACAAGTGACCATAAGGACTAGTACCAATAGACTGCAGCTCCGAAGCAAACGGAGCACTCTTGAGATTTTGCGGATGAAGCTCCTATGGGTCAGGTCCGTCTATCTGTCTACCTGCGGGCATGAACGCAGCATCCACAAGAACAGACGTCAGTACAAACAATGTACTGAGTATGTAAAGCATGAATAGTAACATGATAAAAGCACGAAGAATAACATAAGATAAAAGAACCGTTTATACCTCATGATACCCTTTAAGACATTTATCATGCTCACTTAACCTTTTTCTAGATGAAACATTTCATATATCCACATACATGCCTATACAATATCGGTACCCGGCCATAGTAGGACTCGGTAATATCTGTACCCGGCCCTTTCGGGACTCGGTCATATTTGTACCTGACCCTTTCGGGACTCGATCATATCTGTACCCAGCCCTTTCGGGACTCGATCATATCTGTACCCGACCCTTTCGGGACTCGGTCACACATGGCTATATATATACATAAAGAGCACATGATCATCATCATTTTCATTATCACAATATCTTTCCTTAGAGAATCAACTATCGTAAGATGAGATCAATAGTGTCATGAGAGTATCAAGAACGATGAACTTTGGTAGCATTGAAAATGGAATTATCATCATCGCTATATCTCACCTCGAAGGAACAAGTATTATGAGGTGAGATCAACAACAATGTATAAAATCATGGAAATCATGAAATAAGCTCAATAATCTCATAATAGCATCAAATCCAAAAGCTTTGGAATCTCCAAAAATGGAATCATCATCATTATCATCATGGAACATACTTATCTTTAGCATCATAAGAAACTCTAAGAATCATGAACTTCTAACTTTGGGGAATAAGAATGCTATGGAAAACATATATATGTTCATAAGAAAGGAATCATGCCTTTAGAAAAAAAAGGGACTAGCCTTAACATACCTTTTTGGTCTCCTAATACTTAACGCTTATCCTTTTAAGCTCGTAAATGTACAGTCAAGAGAATTCATACTACTGTTAGGCTTATCATCATGTGCTTATCCTAAGTCTTCAAATGAAACCCCTTTAGAATCTGCCAAAATTCGGCGGCAGCATCTCCCCTATTTATATCCCTTTCCCGAAATCACAATACCAACAACAAACACAACAACAACAACACTAACACCAACAACATCATCTTCAATACCACAATATTTCATATAACATCCCACATGATGTTTATCAACATACAATAACAATATACATTTCCTTTGTTCCCAATCAAGGAGCATAATCTCATCAACACACCAAAAGCATTAGATACCATCCATATACATGGAAATTAGCCCAACAAAATGGCTACAACATGTTCAAAACAGTCCATAAACTCAACAACTACAACACAACAATTTATGACCTTTCCTCCATAACTATTTTCACTTTTAAGACTTGTTAAACCTTCAAATCAACACAAGGTATGAGATAGGATGAAGAACATACCTTATACTTGAAGAACTTTAGCCACACCAACTTTATTCGCGACCAAATTCACCACAACATCAAGTAGAAACAAGAACAATCACTTTTCATGAACTAGTTTGGTGTAATCTTATTGAATTCTTGATTTAAGGGGCTATAAGTTTTTAAGAGAAGTGTATGGATGTGTCTAGAACTCCCAAGAAGTGTAAATGATGAAAAAAGGGGAATAATGGGGTATTTATATCCCTTAAGAGTCGGTTCCACCGAATTTCCATGTGGGGCCCACGGGGAGCCATTTGGAAGCTTGGAGGCTTATCCTGAAATTCCCATAACTCCCTACTCCAATATCGTTTTGATGAACGGTTTATTGCGTTGAAAACTAGACTTCCTGAACTTCCATTTAGGATTTTGTTTGACTTCAAAACTCCTGATATACCAGGAGATATACATCTTTAAAGTTGACCCAAAATTTCAGTCCAAAATTCTGCCAAATTCTCCAAATTTTCGACAAACTTATTTTCTTCGATTTACTTGGTCCTGGAATCTTTCAAAACTCTCCATACATGATATTTATCATTAATTATACTTGATAATGTTCATGTCCTTTGGTTTCAAGGTTGTCCTTCCCAATTACGCCTTACGAAGTCATAATTCATCCTTTACTTCATTGCTATGTACTTTCCATGGCTTGTACCTTTCAAAACTTCATGGGACGTCTCCGGTGCTCCATTAATACGGTGAAATATGTGGCGTGCTCATTCTCTGAAAGTGTGAGGTGTGACACTTATACTTCATTCCTTGATCATTAGATCACTATAGGAATTCATGGTTCACGCTAAGTTCATCAATAAGTTGAGTATTAATAGTGGGTTTTAATGGGTTAGATTTCTTGGCTATAAATATGAAATTAGTGGTTGGGTTAGATTTATTTAGCATGGATTTGATGAAAGAAGATATAGTAACATGTTTACTTCTTGATTAAGGTCTTATTGTTGAATTGGGAGTTAGGGTTTATACCCAAATTTGGGAATTTTGCCTAGAATTCAAATTCAAGTAAATTGTTGGTTCTTCTAGCTTGATATTGATGGGAATTGATCACCTAGAGCTTTAATTTCATGTTGAGATCTTTAGATTCCTAAGTTCACCTTTCTAGTTCATAAACCCTATATCAAAGGTTGGGAATTTGGGTCTTGAATAGAAGTAGGGTTTGAATGATGTTCTTCTTGATTATAATTCCATGATTCGGATATGTTTAGACTTTCATTATCTCGAGGATCAACGGAAAGGGAAGACTAAGGTTCTATTATTGAAGACTCTGCTGCTCGACCTTCTAGGTATGTTATGGTTTACCTTATGGTGAGACTTGAATCAGCGAAGCGTATATTTAGATGGCATTGCCAGAGAATGCATGTAAACCTTCGAGTGTGAACTTGGGTTGGATATTGTCTTAGGTTAGGCCTTGTTGTGTTATTTGAGGGCTAGCCACCCCATTGCGTTGTTGAATTATCGTGCTCTATTTACTTATTGGCTCGTTGCCACGTTGAAACAGCGGATATTGGTGATTAGAGTTATATCATGGCTTTGATATTGCAGTACTTTACTTGATTGATATTAAGATGAGTATAGTGATTCCATTGTTTCTTATTGTGTAGCCTTATCATTTATATTACTTGTGTGCCCTGGGAGGTACTGTTGAGAGTTGTGATTCCATTGTGGCTTATTGTGTAGCCTTATCATTTATATTACTTATGTACCCTGGGAGGTACTGTTGAGAATTCTGATTCCATTGTGGCTTATTGTGTAGCCTTACTATTGATATTACTTGTGTGCTATATGTGGTAATGTTGAGATTGATTTGATTATTGAAGTTGAACTCATACATTGCACGCATTCTCATCCTTCATGATATACTATTGATACATTGATGATATACAAGGAAACCCTGTTATGAGTTGGGCTCAGTTGGATGAGAGTGACGTGAGTACCGATGTCCGATGTTTATCCCGGAATCGAGGTATGAGTGGCGATAGCGATTGCCGAGGTCTTTTCCAAAATCGTGATGGTATGTGGACTTCGTTGTGTCCCCCATGGGTTGTGCTGCCGAGATGTAATGTTTCATCATGACAGTACAAGTGTACGGTACATTTGCATTACATTCACCTTTCATACATTATTGCATTGCATTGTATCATTTGGCTTCCTGTGATATCCCTGTGATTTATTGTAATACCATTGTGATATAAGGATTCGGTGTTGATATACTGAGACTTGGCACAGTTGGGCTCAGACGGTGTCACGACCCAACCCCATGGGCCATGACCAGTGTCCGACCTGGACACCCATATACACTGTCTCCTGAGAAGTCACAACTGATCAAATCATAAAATGATACGCAAGCCGACAAGGCTGCCACTATACATCAATATCATATCATATGCAAGCCGACAAGGCTGCCATCACAGACGAACATATCCATCGCACATCGTTTAGACACAGCTGAACAGAACTTATACACAACCCACACATATGTCTATAGACCTCTAAGAGTATCGATAGCGAAATATGATGGGACAGGGCCCCACCGTACCCCTGGTTAAACATATACATATATATCATAAGATCTGTACCAAAAGTCTACACTCCGGAACAACGGAGCTCTCCAAGACAGCCGAGTAGAAGTCCTATGCTGAAGGGTCACCAAACCGACTATCTGTACCTGCGGGCATGAAACGCAGCCCCCCGAAGAAAGGGGGTCAGTACGGAATATGTACTGAGCATATAAAGCATGAAATACAGTAAAAAGGATCATAACTGAAATAAAGATTACCAGAAACAAGTATGACTTTTAAAACATCAATACACTTGCCTTATGAAATGAAAATCATGCATATCAATATCATATATCATATATATAACGTGTCCCGGCCCTCTAGTGAGGGACTCGGTGAATAAGGTCGCCACATACCATCCTTGGCGCCATAATCACATCATCACACCATCACATCATCACATCATCACACCATCATATCATCTCAATATCATATATCATATATATAACGTGTCCCGGCCCTCTAGTGAGGGACTCGGTGAATAAGGTCGCCACATACCATCCTTGGCGCCATAATCACATCATCACACCATAACATCATCACATCATCACACCATCATATCATCACATCATCATATGTATATATATAACGTGTCCCGGCCCTCTAGTGAGGGACTCGGTAAACAATGCAGTGAAACTGTGCACGAAAACGTGTCCTGGCCCGGGACTCAGTGAAAGACATATTGCGGCACGCACGAGCAGAGTAGTGAGCAACTATATGCAATTTAAATCATATCTGAGACTCAATGGAATAATCAAAATGAACCATCATTTGCAAATCAAGACAATAGTCATACCAAATACCTTTCGAATGTCCTTGTGAATTATATCAAAATAGAACTCTGGAACCATATGTACGTATTAAAACATGATAAAGTGAGTTCTGGGAATCAAGAACATTAGCCATCCTAGTGGCTCTAAGAATAGGAATTTCTTTGGAACCATATACACATCGTCTGTTCGTTTCATAAAGATCATGCCAAAAAGAAATAAGGGTTAACTTTACATACCTTACGTCGTTCTAGAGCTCAGTCCAACCAACAACTTCCACAATTAATATGATAAACCTATAATCGTAAGAATACGCACGTGACTTAAGAAGGCTTTCGCATATCATATATATTAATTGATGACTTAATTCTAAAACGAAACGGGCAGCATCTTCTCTATACCATTAGCATCTCCCAATTTGGTATATCAGCCCAACAACGAATAAATCCCAAAAACACAACATGCATGTCCATAACAATTTCATAATACTCTATAACGAGCGACAAGCTCGAATTACAATCCGTATACTCCATGGCACCTTTTCGTATGTTTTCTTCTTAACCTTAAAAATATTCTCAATATGATAAGGACATCATTTATCACAAATCTCGGCTTTATATCATATATTTACAACAAGAAAAATAGCCCACAGCTCCAACTATATCAATTGACAATTCTATTTGTAAGTTCGCGTTTATTCCATCAATTCCTATATCGACACTTGTATATACTTCTTTATTTTCGTATATACATTGTATAACAGCAAACACAACAACAACAACTACAGCCAATCCCATGATATTCCAGCACACCAAACAATTTATAGCAACCACCAAACAGTCCACACGATAACAATAACGATTTATCCGATTTCCCGCAATTAATTTCGTAGTTCCCGTCTCTCAATTTAACTATGACCTGGACGAATTTAAATATATCTAGGAGAGAATAATTCTTACCTTATATGCGAAGAACTATTCTTTTTCCACCTTACTTCGCTTTGAAGAAAGCCCGGATTCGACAACACGACAGAACGGAACAACGGGATCTAAATATAAAGCAAAATCCATACGTTGTTCTTGAGAAAGATTACATTATTCTTCCTTGAAATAAATAAAACACAACAGCGTTAACGTTGCTAATCTTTCCAAAACGTGAAATGCTTGCTGCTTGCTAATATAATGATGTTCATCAAGTGTGTAAAAGGATAGGCTAACGTGAAATGCTTGCTAATATAATGATGTTTTTACTTTCAAAGAAAGGTGGCCATATTGCCTCATATCCGTAGGAATTTTTCTGCCATTTCCTTTATTAAAAACCATGCGGTCAATGCATATATAATTCACCCATCATAAATGCTATCATTTTAAAGATGCCACCTGTGCATCTTAATGCATGGTCATTTGGTGCTTTATTTTACATCATGGCACGTGGATGATTGCACATGGAATATATTCCAAATATTTCTCCATTAATTATCTTGTTCTCTACACGCCAAAATTTATCCTTACACACACAATTAATTTTTTGACCTCAATTCACTTAAATAGTACTTATATACTCATTATTATACTCATGTGGTATAGTACTAGCCTCATTTGCTCCTCAAAATATTATTTTCAATCATCGTCGTCATACCTTTTAAGTCCTAAAATCATTTCGGGACTTCATCCTTTTACACACCGAGCTCTTAATTTGCATGCTTGAATATGACCAAATTCTCCAAGCTCGGGTAAATTTGCTCATGTTGGACGGTTCAATTTCTTAGTCCAAAATTACGGGATATTATAGCTTGGACCGTATTTCATCAAATAAATTTCGAACCTCGACAAAACTTATTTTCTTCGATTGGTTTAACTTCAAATCCTTACGATACATGTGTACCATCGCTTTAACCACCTATAAGCTTGGGGGATAACTTCGTGTCCGTTACTAATATCATTCAACTCGCACACTTTCCAACGCATGAGAACATGGGATGTAACATCCTTCCCCCCTCTAGAACATTCGTCCTCGAATGTTAAACTAGTCCTGCACTTCCAATACTTCCTCAAGTGTTCTTTTATTGAATTATGCCCTTCACATGCCTCTTTCATTAGTCGATTCCCTTCAATTTATTATAACGCATTCTAGATCTCTAAGTAACCGTTCCCGTAGTATTTCCTCTTGCTCTTGACCCTCGAGGTAATAATTCCACGTCGTTGTCTTTACTCTCCTCTTTATTTCGTAGTTGGTTGACAGTTGTATTGCGAGCTCTTCTGCTGAAATCTTACTCTCTCTCTGGTGCACTTAATCATAACTCGACTCTTTCTTCTTCTATAAGTTGCTTCCTTGAGATGTATCGTTCACTTCATCTTACCTCTCAATCTTTACATAAGATTTTATAATGCGCTGTCCCTCGTCGATTCATTAGACTTTACAATCTTTGGAGTATTTCATGCCTCTAGTAACCTGTAGACCCTTCGCAGACTCTACGAATAAAACGAAATTTTCCAAGGTGTAACATTATTTTACTTCAATAATCTTACATTGCTCTGCTATTCCAGTCTATATTCTTGAATCTTCAGCCTCATGTATCACTTCTCGAATTCTTTAAAAGACTTTAACTGTCACTCTACTTTTTAGCTCTTAATCTCAATCTTTAGAGTTGGCTATCCAGTAGCGCTGGAGTTTCCTCATATAATAACCTTACATAGCTGCTCTGTGCTCTTCTATCATTAACTGGTATAATTCTGATTTTTTTTTACATATAAATTCACTGTCTTCTAGTAACCAGCTCGTTCTAATCGTCTCGCTTAAACCATTTCACAATTTCCCTTAACTCAACTTGTAACACTTTAGGCACATTATCTCGTGTCGTTTCCTTATTTTTAATTCAAACTCTTCTATTGCCTCTTTACTCAGATTTTGCTCTTAGTTTTTCTGTCACACATTATGTTGCAATCTTTACAAGAATATGCGAAGGTACTCAAATACCTTAGCGTCGCTTCACTAGTCTTTATGCTTTACTTGCATTCTCCTCTTGTATCTTTCAATCGGTATCGGGGCTCAACTATGGCCATGTTCTATTTGCCCTTAGTACTAATTCTATCTCGGTAATTGGCTCAAACCATCTTACCTCTTTCCTTAATGTACCCAAAATATCACAACCGTATTGTTATTACTGTATCCTTACTCTTCTTATCAAGTACTCACTTGGTCTCATTCTTAGCATACGAACATTCGTAGGTTGCATAACTATTCTTGTGCAACTTTTATAAAGTATATTCAATCTTAGTCATAGTCTTTCCTTTTCCTGGTTCATTCCGCTTTACCTATCTCCTCCGTATTAAAATTCACTCATAGCCTATCTTGTCATACTCCTTTCCCTTGATTTTCTCATATCTTACTATAAGAGATTTTCTATCTCTTTCCCTTGCCACTTATAGGTCGCAACATTATTAGCGCACAACTTTATTGTCAAATCTAAACCTCTAATCTAGTATAGCATTGTTGTCCTTCATAATACCTCTTATGTTACTCGTTACCATTCTCTTGTCGTACTCTTTCTTTTTATAAGCACCTACCTTGTAATGTCATATCATTCAAGATCTTTACAAATAATTCTCAGCATTATCTCAAATACCATTCTGAATCCCATCCGTTTATTGCTGGCCCTCAAGTCTTACTAACTTGTTTCAGCAAGGGATCTCACTTGATGTTTAAGTATCCATATCAAATATATTATATTATCAATTGTTTCCATCTTACACTTGCATTTCTCTCACCAGCTTCCCCCCTTAAGGGTGCACTTATACCATTATCTGTTTATATTCTGCTCCATGTCCCCATTTCCAATTTCAAATTCATATGATCCTTTTTTTAATTCACTTGGTATACTGTACCATATTCATGTCTTTTCTTTATAATCTATGACTTTGATTATCTGGGTACGAAACCTTAACAATTCTCGAAGGGACGAGAACCTTTCTATGTATAGTACAAAATCTCATTTGACCATCTGTACTCGAGTAATGCAATCCATGTAGCAACTCATCTAGGGCCTCATTCCACTTACTCCATCCAGTAATTAATTAGTACCTATAGTCGTTCCAAATTCTCGATTAGATAGCACTTATACTCCGATGATAAGTGTCCAAGGTTCTCTTGTAGTATTATCTCTATCCCAACCTATCTCATCTGTTTCCCTTAATTTATTTACAATACCTTATTGGTTCCTCCGGCCTATAGTCCTCGTATTTTAAAGATTTCACTACTTCCGAGGTGAAGTCATATACACGCAGTACTCCTTTATGCCTTATGCTCTTTCACCCTTGTTGTGTACCAAACACTGACTTCTAACTTACTCAAAATCATATCAAGTTCATCTTAATAATGGTCCTATCTTATCACATTGTCATCGTACTACACCTTTAAGTTCGTAGCTATATATTTCCCTTTTATTTTATACTCGTACTCGATTAATTACGTCTATCTTGGGTGCTTCCTTTAGTATTCCTTTCCACTTCTCCGATCCATGTCCATCTTTTATTCTGTGCACGAGGAGTCTCATGCTACCTCTGTATCCTTTGGAAACCACTACTCCTGCATAATCCCTTTATTATTTTCAAAACGTATTATGTTCATCCCTATTTGTTCTTATCATCTCCATCCTTTTTCTAGCACCCATTCTACCTCGTTGCTCATCTTGCTATAGTTTGGTATTTCACAGTTCCGTCATTTTACTCGTGTTCTTGGCTATACATGTCATAACCTATTATTGCATTGTTATCTAGCTTTCTTCTTATTTCCTTCTTTCAATTAACTCCTTTTTTTGTGCTCGCTTTCGTTCCCGTTATCGCATAATCTTTGTTATGAACTTTCCCTATAGAACTTTATAAGTCTTTTTCATCCGTTCCATACCTTGCCTTTCCATTTCACATTGCCTTTATACTTTAGTCACCTAGATCACGTCATATCTTTTAGTCACTTCCTCACCAGGATTTACTCATTTTTCATAACAATCCTTATTATATTCACATTATATCCTGCTTGCAATGAATCTTATAGTGTAGCACTTCTTAACCTTATTCCCGATTCTCACTATGGTTTAACCACACTCTGTGGAGTAGGCGTACTTAACCTTTTACCCTTTCTGATCAATCGTATCCTTAATACCTCACAAGCTGTCTTATCAATACATTCATATTCGTCGCAATTCATCCTCCTCCGTACTCTTGTCTCAATCATACCATTACTCCTTTTAACTATAAACACATCATAATTTATCCCTGCTTATCAATTCAGTCGGTACCTCAATATAACGCTCTATTAAGATTTGTCACCCTTTTCTAAATCGTCTCTTAGTATCACAAGCCCTACCAAATTATCCTAGCATTTCTTTTTACCATATCGATATCGACCTCATAATTACTATTACTATCAATTCAACAGTTAACTTTATTTCTCAAAGTCAGACTTGCAACTTGGTCAAATCCTATCATTACTATTGACACAACCTTTCAAGACATATTACGAACTTATATCTCATTCCCTTTTTATTTCTAAGAACATTTTGGCAGAGTTTCCTCTGTATTTCTTACTATCCCAAAACCTGCACGCAGGAAATACCAACAATGCCTCACAGGGCCAACATATATACGTATATATCATATCGTATCATAGCCACACAGGGCTCCCAATTTAAAGTAAAAAGTATAAAGGTGTCGGAACTTACCTCACATATCGCATCTCGAGACGTACCTGATCCTTTAACGATCTGTCTTGTTATACCTACCGATCTACCTTCTCTTTCATCTTCCAACTTTACATTTCAAGCCCATTTCAATATTCTCACCTTATCCGACATGCCCCTTTCGCACCATTGCTTACCTGTGTACTGTGTAGCTTCCAATATCATCAGTCGCCTTTTTTCTGTCGATGTCGTTCTTCAGCTGAAATCAAAGGTTAGTATAAGAAATTTCATTTCCTATGGCTGGCTCTATCGCACGATCTTAGATATGAAAGAAAGGTAACATCCTAAATGTCCTGTAGCTTCCTATTTATAGATGTGGTGCACAACACACCGATAAACAAGACTCTACTAGACACGGTCTGTAAACACTCCGAGGACGAACTGCTCTGATACAACTTTTGTCACGACCCAACCCCATGGGCCATGACCAGTGTCCGACCTGGACACCCATATACGTACCTGTTAGATGTGGTCAAACTGAAACTACGAATAATATGGAAACTTACGAAGAACTCCGAAGGTCCATAACGTCATCATATATATATATATATATCCAGATAAACTGTCTCCTGAGAAGTCACAACTGATCAAATCATAAAATGATACGCAAGCCGACAAGGCTGCCACTATACATCAATATCATATCATATGCAAGCCGACAAGGCTGCCATCACAGACGAACATATCCATCGCACATCGTTTAGACACAGCTGAACAGAACTTATACACAACCCACACATATGTCTATAGACCTCTAAGAGTATCGATAGCGAAATATGATGGGACAGGGCCCCACCGTACCCCTGGTTAAACATATACATATATATCATAAGATTTGTACCAAAAGTCTAGACTCCGGAACAACGGAGCTCTCCAAGACAGCCGAGTAGAAGTCCTATGCTGAAGGGTCACCAAACCGACTATCTGTACCTGCGGGCATGAAACGCAACCCCCCGAAGAAAGAGGGTCAGTACGGAATATGTACTGAGCAGATAAAGCATGAAATACAGTAAAAAGGATCATAACTGAAATAAAGATTACCAGAAACAAGTATGACTTTTAAAACATCAATACACTTGCCTTATGAAATGAAAATCATGCATATCAATATCATATATCATATATATAACGTGTCCCGGCCCTCTAGTGAGGGACTCGGTGAATAAGGTCGCCACATACCATCCTTGGCGCCATAATCACATCATCACACCATCACATCATCACATCATCACATCATCACACCATCATATCATCTCAATATCATATATCATATATATAACGTGTCCCGGCCCTCTAGTGAGGGACTCGGTGAATAAGGTCGCCACATACCATCCTTGGCGCCATAATCACATCATCACACCATAACATCATCACGTCATCACACCATCATATCATCACATCATCATATGTATATATATAACGTGTCCCGGCCCTCTAGTGAGGGACTCGGTGAACAATGCAGTGAAACTGTGCACGAAAACGTGTCCTGGCCCGGGACTCAGTGAAAGACATATTGAGGCACGCACGAGCAGAGTAGTGAGCAACTATATGCAATTTAAATCATATCTGAGACTCAATGGAATAATCAAAATGAACCATCATTTGGAAATCAACACAATACTCATACCAAATACCTTTCGAATGTCCCTGTGAATTATATCAAAATAGAACTCTGGAACCATATGTACGTATTAAAACATGATAAAGTGAGTTCTGGGAATCAAGAACATTAGCCATCTTAGTGGCTCTAAGAATAGGAATTTCTTTGGAACCATATACACATCGTCTGTTCGTTTCATAAAGATCATGCCAAAAAGAAATAAGGGTTAACTTTACATACCTTACGTCGTTCAAGAGCTCAGTCCAGCCAAGAACTTCCACAATTAATATGATAAACCTATAATCGTAAGAATACGCACGTGACTTAAGAAGGCTTTCGCATATCATATATATTAATTGATGACTTAATTCTAAAACGAAACGGGCAGCATCTTCTCTATACCATTAGCATCTCCTAATTTGGTATATCAGCCCAACAACGAATAAATCCCAAAAACACAACATGCATGTCCATAACAATTTCATAATACTCTATAACGAGCGACAAGCTCGAATTACAATCCGTATACTCCATGGCACCTTTTCGTATGTTTTCTTCTTAACCTTAAAAATATTCTCAATATGATAAGGACATCATTTATCACAAATCTCGGCTTTATATCATATATTTACAACAAGAAAAACAGCCCACAACTCCAACTATATCAATTGACAATTCTATTTGTAAGTTCGCTTTTATTCCATCAATTCCTATATCGACACTTGTATATACTTCTTTATTTTCGTATATACATTGTATAACAACAAACACAACAACAGCAACTACAGCCAATCCCACGATATTCCAGCACACCAAACAATTTATAGCAACCACCAAACAGTCCACACGATAACAATAACGATTTATCCGATTTCCCGCAATTAATTTTGTAGTTCCCGTCTCTAAATTTAACTATGACCTGGACGAATTTAAATATATCTAGGAGAGGATAATTCTTACCTTATATGCGAAGAACTATTCTTTTTCCACCTTACTTCGCTTTGAAGAAAGCCCGGATTCGACAACACGACAGAACGGAACAACGGGATCTAAATATAAAGCAAAATCCATACGTTGTTCTTGAGAAAGATTACATTATTCTTCCTTGAAATAAATAAAACACAATAGCGTTAACGTTGTTAATCTTTCCAAAACATGAAATGCTTGCTGCTTGCTAATATAATGATGTTCATCAAGTGTGTAAAAGGATAGGCTAACGTGAAATGCTTGCTAATATAATGATGTTTTTACTTTCAAAGAAAGGTGGCCATATTGCCTCATATCCGTAGGAATTTTGCTGCCATTTCCTTTATTAAAATCCATGGGGTCAATGCATATATAATTCACCCATCATAAATGCTATCATTTTAAAGATGCCACCTGTGCATCTTAATGCATGGTCATTTGGTGCTTTATTTTACATCATGGCACGTGGATGATTGCACATGGAATATATTCCAAATATTTCTCCATTAATTATCTTGTTCTTTACACGCCAAAATTTATCCTTATACACACAATTAATTTCTTGACCTCAATTCACTTAAATAGTACTTATATACTCATTATTATACTCATGTGGTATAGTGCTAGCCTCATTTGCTACACAAAATATTATTTTCAATCATCGTCGTCATACTTTTTAAGTCCTAAAATCATTTCGGGACTTCATCCTTTTACACACCGAGCTCTTAATTTGCATGCTTGAATATGACCAAATTCTCCAAGCTCGGGTAAATTTGCTCATGTTGGACGGTTCAATTTCTTAGTCCAAAATTACGGGATATTATAGCTTGGACCGTATTTCATCAAATAAATTTCGAACCTCGACAAAACTTATTTTCTTCGATTGGTTTAACTTCAAATCCTTACGATACATGTGTACCATCACTTTAACCACCTATAAGCTTGGGGGATAACCTCGTGTCCGTTACTAATATCATTCAACTCGCACACTTTCCAACGCATGAGAACATGGGCTGTAACAGACGGTATAACATAAGTGATGACTCGTTCTGATACTATTATGATGTACTGGTTCAGATTGATTATGCTGAGACTTGGCACAGTTGGGTTGAGATGCTATAACATAAGAGATGACTTGTTCTATGGATATAGATTCATGTTGACTCGTACTTGTTGGTTTATGTGTTTATCATGCTTTGTTTTCTATTTTTACGTTAGCTAGTCTTAGCCGGCCTATTATACCTACCAGTATTTGTTGTTAATACAGACCTGCACTTGCTGCATTCTTTTATAAATGCACAGTACTAGGTGTGATCGACTTCTACTCCTCGTGATTGATATTCGAGGATGGATGATTCGAGTCCTTCAGGGTGAGCAAGAGGACATTCGCTGCCCGATGACTCTTTCTATCATTATGTATTTATTTCTATTCTGAGACATGATCTTTGAGACTACTTATGTATTATTATGATCCAGACTTGTAGTATTTAGTTAGATGCTCTTGTATGACCAGACCAGATACTGGGGCAGATTTCATTTACTTTCGCATTTTCTTATTTATATTATATTTGTGAGTTTTTCGCTATTTTACTTCTTCTGCTATTTTCTATTATTTGTGAATATTGAGTTAAGGGTTTGCCTACTGAGGTGGGAAAGGTAGGTGCCCGCACGACTTAGTGAAATTGGGTCGTGACAGCTACCAATCACTTTACTAGATGCATTACCACAAGCATTACAAGATTGGTGTTACCCACAGACGAATTCGTAGCAACAACAGGAAAAGACAAATTATTTCTCTGGCCAGAAGAGTTAGCAATGTCATTCATCTTTTCCTACACTCTCTCTGGATATGACCCCTTATACCACAATAATGGCAACAACGATCTTCTCATCCAGACGACAGTCGATCTCTACTTTGAGAATACTTGTTTTGATTGTTGCTTCTTTGTCCCTATCCACTATGTTGAACACTAACATTAGACTAAGCAACAGACTGCACATGTGCATAATACTCTTTTTTATTTCCCAACTTCTAACTATTCCTTCCATTCACCAAATTAATAGCTTAGAGAGTGTTGTGGGCGAAATTGAAGAGCTTTGGGGTGATTACATCTTGGGGTAATTTCCTTTGTACTCTCTTGTAATTTATTTATGATTTAGGATTGGATTACATGTTAGTCTTCATTTAGTAAGTTGGGGAAGATGGGTAGAAACCCCAATTTTTTTTTTATGGTTCTTGCCTATTTCCATGAGTTTGTGGGAGGGTTCCTTAATTTCTAAGCTTCTAATCATTGGGGAATTAGGTTGCTAAGTTGAATAGCTTCTAATTGCTAGGGTTTGTATTATGGAAATTGGGGGTTTTCTTTTATTGATGAAATTAATGCTAATTGGGGAATAATTGGGTTTGATTATTAGTATTTGGACTTCTTTTACTTTGGATTGACCTTTTCCAATTTGTAGTTTCCCATTTTACCCTTATGGGCCCGAGGTCACTTTTAGGGTTATTTTAGGGTTCTAAAGGCATAGCAATATGTATATCGTTAAATTCACAATCTAACGTATATTATTTAACTGATTAGACTTTGAGTGTTCGGAGGCAATCCAGAAGGGGAAGGCCTAGGTTTGGGAAGATTGAGGCGCGTGTTCGGCTTTGAGGTAGGTTATGGCTTACCTTTGTTAGACTTTGATTAGCGAATCGCATGTGTTGTATAGTTATTGACAGGGAAAGCATGATAGGCCTTGGGGCATGGTTGTGGTGTTAAATCCACAGGCTTGGTATCGATTTCTTATTATTTGGGCTTATCGCCGTACTTTATGCAGTTAGTGACTTTTATAGTACTTGATGACGTGGTTGAGGCTATGTGGGTTATATTAGTCCTATTGTTATGATTGAGATTGTGTATCTGATATGTTTCCATGATATTTGTGATGGTTCATGTGAGGATTGAATAGGCATTAGAGTGCTTGTGATTTCCATATCATATTTATTGGCATTGTTTACACGTGAATCCTCATTCTTGCTTTCATACATTCATGCATGATGAAAGAGTTATGGAAACAAATGTGGAAAGGAAAGAAAGGGAATGAGGAAAGTATCATGATTATTGATATAGTCTGAGGTTTGTATAGGATATAGTGGCAGAGTCACGGCCCGTTGTCTATCTAGGGTGGCTAGTACATGGACGTTGTAGTTCCCCTATGGATCATGGCTATTGAAGCAATAAATGCATATAGCATGTGTGTACAGGTTTGAGTGATTGGCCATTGCATTGCATCTCACTGGATTTCACTCCTCATTATCGTATCATATACCATTTCATTGAATTCTTGTTGACATTATGTGGTGTTGTTGCCTATGATTGAGGGATTTCTTAGAACTTGGCAGACTTGTGGGATAGAAGCTCAATGTCACGACCCAAATTAGAGGATCGCAACGGGCACCCGGTCCTTATTTGTTGGGCACCAACACAACGTACATCAATAACTAAACTAACATACACAAGTGGGCTGGGAGGGCCGTCATGAGACAATCTAAATAAAGCATAAGGAATACTCGACAAGGAGAGACCCTAACATGATATACATGAGATATACAGGCCTATAAGGGTGATATGAACATCCGTACATCAAATCATAGGCCTAACAAGGCCATACAATACATCTATATACACGACATCTATTTACAAGCCTCTGAGGAGTACATAAATGTCATAACGTTGGGACAGGGCCCTGCTATACCCATAAACATGTATACATACTCATACTGACCCAAAACGACAACTCCGGAACAAGTAGAGTGCAATAACACTTTCTGCTGAGCTGATAGTCTACTGGAAGGACCGTCAACCTATCTATCAGGACCTGCAGGCATGAAGCGCAGCATCCCCAGGAAAAAGGGATGTCAGTACGAATAAAGTACCGAGAATGTAAGGCAAGAACAACAACATAAGTAAAGGTATCAATGTAAGAATGAGTGAGATGATTAATCTCATCTTGGAATTGCCTTTGTGGGCTATGATATGCATGAATGCAGTATGTATATATACATCACGGTGGAGCCACACATGGGATCATAAGTATTATTGGAGCCACACACAAACTCATAAGTATCATTAGAGCCACACACAAACTCATTGTAATATTAGAGCCACACACGGACTCATCATAATATTTTATATTTATGCATGCATGTATATGAGTCATTGAAAGACTTCTTAAAAACATATCGGAACCATAAAAGATACCATAGGGTCATCGGGGTGACATAAGGTTGTTATACTTTTGAATACATTATGTGAGATACTTCGTCAATCATACAATGTGTTACACCCCGTATCTTCGAAGAAACACTTATCAAATTTTAAACAAAAGTACGTTGAGTTATGGTCAAGGAAAACCACTTTGGAATATAAGGAGCAAGCAGTATTAAGTATATTTAATGATTGAAGGGTGTATATAAGGTATACCGGAAGGTTTTATAAGCAGATGAGTGGAAGAAATGGAGTAGTATGACTTTGGAGAAAGGATGGGCAAGGTTTTGTGTGAAATATTTGGTCCAACTTGAGGAACGAATATCTCTTGGCATATGAAGTGTTTTGATGTGAAACAAAAGATTAAAATGAATTTCGTTGAGTCTAGTTTCCAACGCAACAAACTGCTCATCGATAGGACATCGGAGTAGAGAAATATGGACGTTACAATTTCGGCTGACAAAACAGAAACACGTGCTACAATACTACTACAGTAATTTGCTACAGTGACCCGATCCGAATTTGACCCCTATATAAAGGGTAATAACCCCTTTTTTCATCAGATTTTCCTAGAAAATTTCAGAAATTAGAAGATAGAAAGTGAGGGAATCAAAAAGTGAGCAATTTTTAAGTAGCAGAGTAGTGGTTTAGGTCCGGGTAATGCATGGCTGTGATTCTAGTACAATTTCGCAGTGGATTTTAGCGTGGATATTGAGGATATTGCTGTATTAACAAGAAATAATGTATGAATCTTTCTCTTTTGGTATTATTTAACGCTTATTTACGGAGATAATGCCGTTAAATAATGGTATAGCGAATTTGTGAAGGGAGAAAAGGGATAAACACCGTGTGAGATGTTTTATGGAATACTTTGATGTTGCCAATGATGTAATTTATGTTGGTATTGATGTTGTTTTTGTTGGTTGCTGAATTATGAATTTGGGCTAGGCATATAAACAGAGGAGATGCTGCTGAAATTTCGGCAAATTCTAGAAAGATTTATTTGAAGGCTTAGGATAAGTATATAACAATGGGCCTAATTATAGTATGAATGATCTTACATGTAGACTTGCGGGCTCGGACTGATAAGCGTAGGTAGTTGGAGGCTGAACAGGTATGTTAAGGTTCGTCCCTCTTGTTCAAAGGAATTATTCCTATGCTATGATTCCATAAGTGTTTCCATAAACTCCTTGTTTTCAAAAACTAGAAGTTCGTGATTCTTAAAGCTTCTCATGATGTTAAAGATGAGAATGTCTCTATGAAGATTAAAATGATAATGAGTATTTTTTGTTTAAAGGTTCCAAGTTTATGATTTGAATGTTATTATGAGAATGTTGAGTTATTTCATGATTTTCTCGAATTTATTCATTGTTGTTGATCTCACCTTATAATAATTGTTCCTTCAAGATGAGATAGAGCGATGATGATTATTCCATAATATAATCGGAGGTTACCGACCTTACGTCACTCCGATAGAGTCATAGCGTTGTTTAGGCTCTCATGCATGCTACTTATGTTATATATGTATATGATATATATATTTATATGTACATATGGGGTAAGGGGAAAGGTGAGGTATTATATACGCATAGCAACCAGATCAGCTAGATATCGTCCCGGACGCGGGATGCCCGGACGTGGGATATATGGGGAAAATGGATCGGGCCGTTCGTTCCGCGGCAATATATATGCAAGATGATGATATGATATATGGATCGGGCTGCATATTCCGCAGCAATATAAAATATTTATGGATCGGCCTGCACGTTCCGCAGCATTATTATTTATTTGTAGATCGGGTTGCACGTTCCGCAACAATTCTATTTTATGTATACATGTATGAGAAATGTTTTTCAAAGAAAGCTAAGCATGCATGGCATCCGTCTTATGAGGAAATTGGATGTATAGGTTATCTCTCTTCTTTATGTTATATTTTATGTCTCTTACTATGATATTATTCATGCCTTACATACTCAGTACATTGTTCGTACTAACGTCCCTTCTTGTGGACGCTGCATTCGTGCCCGCAGGATTAGGTAGCCAGCCAGACGATCCGGATCATTAGGACCTCCTCTCAGCGGCAGTCAGTACGCTCCATTGATCCGGAGCTGCAGCCCTTTTGGTATGCTGTTTGATATGTAGATATATGGGTATGGCAGGGGCCTTGTCCTGTCTTTTCTGCAGTTTGTATTCCATAGAGGTCTGTGGACAGTAATATGTAGCTGTGATGTTATGCCGCCTCGTCGGCACTTGCTTGTTGTACCGTATATGTAGCGGCCTAATCGGCTTACGCTGCTACTTTCAGTATTTATGTTTATATGTATACGTTGGCCGTGAGTTCTCGAGACGGTGTTTCGTGTGTTGATCTTTTACAGTATATCTCAGTTATAGATTGTGTATGGGCCCAGGTTAATCAGTGAGAAGTAAGTGCAAGCATAAGAGTGCTTGTCCAGTAGTGGTCGGGCACTCTTCACGGCTCATCGATTTGGGTCGTGACAAAAGTGGCATCAGAGCATTTCGTTCTAGGGATTGTCCACATACCGTGTCCGGTAGAATCCTGTTTATGGGTGTGCAGCTGGCCACACTTGTAAACAGGAGGCTGCAGGGCATTTAGGAATCATTGACCTTTCCTTCAATCTTAGATCGTGCGATAGAGCCAGAGTCTACGAGAGATTGCTTCTGACCCCTTTTTCCTGCAGGTAAGTACAGATTGACGAAAGATAAAGAGATCAGCCTCAGGCAGTGGGGGTGCTATGAAGGCCCCCACAGTAGATGCAGGACCACAGGCTCCAGGACCGAGCAGGATGAGCCTTAGTTATTCCATTGAGACTGATACCTCGGAGGACCCAGCGACGATTCCTCCAGAGTTTTTGACTTCCAGGGTGGAGGATCCCCCAGGGATAGTTATGACACGGATCCTTCTGAGGATTCGTCTGGGACACCGGAGGAGGAGATTCCCAAGGCCGTACCAGCTACCCCGGTGAGTGTTGCGGATTACTCTAGCCATTTATCCAGGTCGTCGGTAAACCAGGAGTTGCCCGATTATCCATATCCCTCGGACTAAGATGAGAGAGATGATGAAGGCCAGACGAGCAGATGGTAGGTAGACAATGACGAGGAGCACACTTCACTTTATAGCCCACCGGATCAGATTAAGGACTGATCGACTATAGGTATATGAGACTTTATGGGAATTTCCTATGTGTGTGTGCACTTACTGTGGGTTACTGTTTAATAGCGACGAGCGGAAATCCTAAAGGGACCGATAACCAAGTATTTATAATTAACGGCGATCAAGGTGTTTCGCCACCATTTGGAATTTTGAAATCTAGGATGGAAAGTATTTATACGCGCAGATGAAAGGTGAATATTGAGGATTGAAAAGGCCAAAGTAGTATTTGCGTAGTTGGAAGAGTAAGAGATCCTTTCTAATTTGGAGGGAGATGCATTACGATAATGTATTGGAATCTGTTAGAACTTCAAATTGTTCTAGGTCATGTGAGGAAGGTCACGCGGTAAGGTGGATGCGATCATACCACCACTAATGCACCGGATTTCATCAAAGCTTCAAGGTTAAGCGTGCTGGGATTAGAGAAATACTAGTATGGGTGACCCCCTGGGAAGTATATTAAGAGCTATACTGTCACACCCCAATCCCGATAGGGCGTGACGGGCACCCGACCCTTACTTAGAGCCGAGCGAACCCGCTGGATCTCATTGTACTCATAATCCTTAAGTCATGAACTAAAATGCATAGGGAAAACTTTTAACAAAAACATTCTTTTTATCTTTCTCGAATCAAATAAAATTTATAATCATATAAATCTGTAAAGTGATGCATAATGAATACATCGGCTTATATAGCCGCATACAAGACTGGCAGTCTAAATACGTGACTTTGTCTTCAAAGTCTCTAACATAAATCATTATACCATGGCATGGATACTCTGACTCGGCAACACTCCGGAAAGAAGTGGAGCTCGCCAATCCCGCTGGAACATCTTCTAGCAATGTCTTCTACTCATCTGTATGCACCTGCGCGGCATGAAACGCAGCGCCCACAAGAAGGGGCGTCAGTACGAATAATGTACTGAGTATGTAAGGCATGAGTAACAACATAATATAGATATGAAAAATAACAAGGAATAAAAGAGATAACCTATACATCTGGATGCCTCGTAGGGCGGATGTCATGCATGCTTAGCCTTAAAAAAAACATTTTTATACATATACATAGTAACATGCCCGGCCATTAAGGCGCAGTGTGATATATAAATAGTAACATGCCCGGCCATTAATGCTCGGTGTTATCATCATTATTCTGCGTCCAGGCCTCCCGCGTCCGGAGCAATATCATAACATGCCCACTGCAGTGGTGTGCACATCTACGTGTCTGCCCGGCCGACTATAGCACGGCGCGGTGTGAGAAAATACATACATATATATATATAAAGCATGCATAAGAGCCCAATCAAAAGCCACAACTGTATCGGAGTAACGTAAGGTCGGTAGCCTCCGATTATATTATGGAATACTCATCGTCGCTTTGTCTCACCTTGGAGAAACAATTATTTTAAGGTGAGACTATCGATGCAGAATAGAATTAAGAGAAAACATAGAATAGGATCGTAAATCTCATAAGGCATCAAGTCATGTATTTTTGGGATCTTAAAAGAAATTAGTCATCATCCATGAATGAATTGACAAATCAGTAAATAACTCAACATTCTTATGTCGTCGTTGAAATCATAAACTTAGAACCTTTAAGCATGGAGTCATTCTCATCTTAGTCATCATAATGATATTCTCAATTTTGACATCATCGTTGTCATTGAAAAACATATCCTTCGTCGTTATCATAAGAACTCACATAATCACAACCTTGGTTTTGGAAAATAGGGCACCTTGGAAAACAATTATGGAATATCAAGAAGGAAATTATGCTTTGGAATCCAGGACATTTAACGTTGCATGACAAGGAAAAATACGGAAACTTTTATAAAATCATAACCTAAAGATCATGCCTTTGAAAGAAAGGGGCGAGCCTTAACATACCTAGAAGATGATTCTCGACTTCCAACTTACTTCCCGTCTTGCAACTCTCTTAAGAATTATTCGTAGCCTCGTAATCTACATATATAACCATTCATACTATTATTAGAATCATCATCATACGCTCGACTCGAAACTTTAATTAAAATCCTTTTAGATTCTGTCGAAATTCGGGGAGCATTTCCCCTGTTTATATGCCTCGCCCGAAATTCCAATTCAATAACCAACAACATCAACAACAATACCAATAGTCGTAATATCATTTCCAACACCAACATATGCCATAAAACAACCCACACACTATTTTCCAAATTTCTCAACCAACCCACTTGTGATACGACTATTTAATAATCTTTACTTTCGTAAGGAAGTTGAAATTAATACTAAGAACATCAATAACAACATCCTAAACATTCTACAAGATGATTATATACATATTTTATCCAAAATTTTCTTCAAACCTTAATCCATAATTCAACAACCTCAACCTCAACACAACAAAATATAATCTTTATTCTTGCAATTATTCCTTAATCCATGTTGATACAGAAAGAAATTTAATGATTCATACCTTGTATTTACCCAAGTAACAAAATCTTCAATTTTTCACTTGCTCCCAAGCTCCTCCAACTCCAAAATGAAATTATATTCGGGACTATGCGTTGCCCGGACTTCGATTAGTACTTCGTAGCTTGAAATTTCATTCAAAATCCTCAATTTTGTGTGGGATTTATGCCTCTTTTTGTTGTTGAAAATTCTGGAAAGTTTGGGACATTTCTATGATGAAAAATGGGGGTTTGACCCTTTTTATAATTGGGTTGGCGACGGTACTGTAGCTACAATACTGTAGCAGTACTGTAGCTGCGCTGTTTCTGCGCAACAGTTCAGTTTGTAACATATATAATTCTCTACTCTGAGGTCCTATCAACGAGCGGTTAGTTACATTATAAACTAGACTCGACGAACTTCATTTTAGGCTTTTGAAACACCTTAAAACTCCAAATATACATGGAGATATACCCCTCCAAAGTTGACTAAAAATCCTTCCAGCATTTCTCAAATTTTCGTCGAACTTATTTTCTTCAATTTGCTCGATCTCAAAATATTCCGAAACTCTCCATACATGAAATTTATCACTTATTATACTAATAATGGCCATGTTCTCGTGTTTCAAAATACTTTTTCCCGATTACGGCTTACGAGATAGTAATCATCCTTTATTTAAACAATATACTTAATAATGTCTCGTTCCTCATACTCCAAAGTTATTTTGCCTAGTCGTAACTCGACATACTTACATTCAAATTTAACTAGTGCTTCTCCGAGGTACGGGGTGTAACATATAAAAATTTAGACATAAGAGGCAGATGAGAAATTGAGGTAACCTAATGGAAATTTGAGTATGCGGAGTGGTTGGAAACCCTAAAAGATCGCGAAGAATAAGGCGGACTAGACCGGCAACGAGAAAGAAAGTGCATCACAACTCTAGAATTAGGAGAAGTTCAAATAGTATTTGGAAATACTTTGTAAGCGAGGCGTTAGTGAATACATATATGTATGTGTATGACATCCCATATGTGGCTGCGCCAATCGATATGTGTGTCCCATCAACCGACGTTGCTATATACTGAAGGCATTAATCGAACAGGGTAGTGAAGTTCAAGTGACAAAAGTTGATGCTATTTTCACGATAGGTTAGAATTGGAAAATCCTAATGCCATAACAGCAGTAAAAGGAAGAAAGTGAGTATATAGAAAGTAAAAGGATTAGAATGTCTTAAGTGTAAGGAGCGAGGGAGAGTGAAGTTTCCAAGAGGGACGACGGGCAAGGCAAGGGACTATTTGAATGAGATTCAAAGGTAGGCATGCGAAAGGGATAAAGTGTGGTAGTATGGAAACAAAAGATGAATGCGTAGGGCTGGAGAACAGGCTTTGATAAGTGGGACTAAAGTATAGTAATCACCAATAGGGATGGAAAATAAGAGAAATAATGATCAGGCCTTGCAACGATGCTAAGAGGCTTCCAGCTCTCGAGAGGTATATAAAGGGATAAATGTGTAGTCATATTGACACGGTTGCCTCGAACACGAAGGAGCTTTCCTGAAAGATGGTTTAAGAATAGAACGGATTTGCGCGTTTAAAGGAATATTTTATAGACTTCAGGGTCAAAAGAAAAGAGTATAATGCAGGGATTTCACGATACGAACAAGAAGTGGCAAAACACTGGAAGAACTATACAACGCATAGGTGGGACGCAAATAAGTAGTCAAGGAAAATTTCAGATAAGTGAGCTAAGTGAATAAAAGGATTGATAGTGGAAGTGGAATAGTGTATCATATTAACTCTCAATAATATATTGTAGACATAAAGTGAAACCGGAAACTCAAAGTAAGAAGAATTTCAGTGATAATAGTTGTGGAGGAAGGCGAGGGATAAAAAGAGCAAAGTGTGACCAGACGTTTCGTAAAATGTTTTGATGGATTCCAATGTTCCCATTAACCCGTTGATTCGGGAAATGTTCAGTCATAAAAGGGAGAAGTAGAAAGGCCTTAAAGAAGACAGCGATAATGGATCTATAATGCATAAGCACTTTGTTTAAATGCAAAACCCTCGACTAGCAGAGAGAAAAATAAGTCAAGCTATACGATGAGAGAACTCCGGTATTATGAGAGACCAAACGAGTTGGAAGATCGTTAGGGTTGGCCAATGACTACCGGTAGTCGGGAGTTATTAATGTGTAAGAACACCCTTACAAAGGGGGGGGGGGGGGGGGGGGAAGAGCAGATCTAATTCTAAAGGGAGGTGTAGCATTGTCAAAAGTCCAGAGAAAGAAAGATGTTAGCTTAGAGAGGCCAAGACTCGGGACGTAATGGCATATCAAGAATGTATTAAGAGGGAGCAGAAATGAATTAAAGATAATCAAACCACAAGCAGGTATGAAAAAGGAATTACGATGGATCAAGAAATACTTCATGCGGACGTGAGATATGATTTCCAGGCCTGACATATTCTAAAGAGTAATAAAGAGAGGGAGAGAGCTCTTCAAAATAATTTCACAGAGAATGATGGAAAGGGTGACGAACACAAAGAGGTAATGAAGTGCATAGATGAGTCCGATGAAAGAGTTAAGAGCGAACTGGAAGAAACTGATCAATGTATAACACAAAGGTACGATGATAGGATTCTAAGAGGAAGGCAAAGAACCAACAAAGGTGTTGTGGGTTATAAACTCAAACATTTGAGGACGGATGTTTTTAAGGAGGGAAGGATGTTACACTCTGTATCTTCGAAAAAGAACTTATCAAATTTGAAACATAAGTACGTTGAGTTATGGTAAAGTAAAACCACTTTGGAATATAAGGAACAACAAGTATTAAGTATATTTAATGAGTGAAGGATGTATATAAGGTCTACTGGAAGGTTTTATAAGGAGATGAGTGGAAGAAATGGAGTAGTACGACTTTGGAGAAAGGATGGGTAATGTTTTGTGTGAACATTTTGGTCCAACTTGAAGGACGAATACCTCTTAGCATATGAAGTGGTTTGAAGTGAAACAAAAGCCTCAAATTATGTTCGTCGAGCGTAGTTTCCAACGCAACAAACCGCTCATCGATAGGACATCGGAATAGAGAATTATGGATGTTACAAGTTCGGCTGACAAAGCAGAAACACGTGCTACAGTACTACTACAGTACCGACTTGTGAAAATCTAGCCATAAGTGCTATGAAAGATTTTAAATACCAACAGGGCAAAATATTGAGCCACAATTGCTGCAGAATGCTTGGAAATTGCCACATTGGAAAATACCTGGCCAAAAGGGTCATAGTAAAATGATACGGCACATCTGACCAAAAGGGTCATAGCCGCGATAAAGGACGAAACAAAGACGATTCAGCCGAAGGTTCCATATCTGTCATTCTCATTCGCATCACTTCTTCTTATTTGACGAGAGGGCCATTACACGTTTATTTTCCTGCTACCGAGAGGGCCATTCATAAAAACTGCCAAGAGGGCCATTGCACGCTTATTTTCTTGCTGTCGAGAGGGCCATTCATGCAAACTGCCAAGAGGGCCATTGCACGTATATTTTCCTGCTGCCGGGAGGGCCATTCATGCAAACTTCCAAAAGAGCCATAGCACGTTTATTTTATTTTTCTGCTGCCAGGAGGGCCATTCATACAAACTGCCAAAAGGGCCATTGCACGTTTATTTTCTTACTACCGAGAGGGCCATTGCATGTTTATTTTATTTTTCTGCTGCCAGGAGGGCCATTCATACAAACTGCCAAAAGGGCCATTGCACGTTTATTTTCTTACTACCGAGAGGGCCATTGCATGTTTATTTTCTTGCTACCAAGAGGACAATTCATAAAATCTGCCAAGACGACCATTGCACGTTTATTTTCTTGCTGCCAAGTGGGACATTCATACAAACTGCCAAGAGGGTCATCCATACAAACATGCCAAGAGGGTCATTCATACAAACATGCCAAGAAGGCCATTTATTTCAATTGTCAAAAGGGCCATTTATTTCAATCACCAAGAAGGCCATTCATGCAGACATTCCAAGAGAGCATTTTATTTCAATTGCCGAGAGGGCCATGCATATAAATTACGGGATATAACAAGACATCAAAGCAATGTAAAACCAGTCATGAGATCGCAGTATTCGCTTGAAAGGCAAGACGATGTAAATCCGGTCAGATGACCGCAGTATTCGTCATCCAAAAATCAATGTTACTCAGCAGATGGAAGCAGATTGGTAGCCGCCAAAAAGCAGGCTGATCAAGTCAAATCCGGATAGATTGCGGAGCAAACGTGGAACTAATCTTACGCAGCCGGTCGAGAAAGGGTGCCTATGAGAGTCAAGCTCTCCGGATAGGATTTGGAAAATAGCTTCCCCCGCTCAGGACACACACGAATATTTGTTTGATTATGTGATTGCCTCTGTTTAGTTTATTCGGCTACCGGTCGGACATACACCGGCAACACAAAGGCATTCCCGCATAAGGGACATCCTTTTCACTGATTGAGTCGAACTACAGGTGACTTGATTCCGAAAACCAGAGATATGTAGGAGGACTCAATACCAGAGCTTCAGTCACACTCCTACCGATCACACCAGAACTCCCAGTTTGATAACCGGAAAACCCGAGAATTTGTTTAAAAATGCATTTAGAAGTCATAATTGAGTCAAACTACAAGTGGCCTGAATTCTTATGAAAACTGAGATATGTAGGAAACCCAGAAGCCAGGGTCCGACCATATATTTCAAAACTGCATAAAAAGGAGGAGCCGGGTAAGCCAAAAATCAGGGTTAGTCGAATTTTGGTGCTCGGGAATTGTTCAACCATCCCCGAACACCGAAGGGGCGGTTGTTGACACCTAATTTTTGACCTCCCGGAATTTTGTTTAATTACTCAGAGTCCCCGAGTTCAAACAGAGCAAATACCTATTTTTTGGAGGCCAAAATGATTTTATAGAATTATTCAAGAAATATTTACCATATTATTTTGGTAAAATAATTGATATAAATATTATAAATCATTTATAAATTAATGAGCACGTTTTATAAAAAAATTAACAATTATTCATTTAATTTTTTAAATTGGGAAAAATTGGCAAATGGCAAGTATTTTACTCTGTTTTAAAATTCAGAGAATTTGATTAATTAAATAAATTAATAATTTTACTCCTAAATCCCCATTTTGTCAAATTATTAGCATTTATCATAATTAATTGAGTGTTCAATTATGATTTAATTTTGAAGAAATTGTTCATTTAATGGCTATAATTTAATAATCAATTAATAAGCCAATTATGGCCCAATTGGAAATTCTCCCTATATTGAGGTCATTTTTGCAAATTTACCATTTATTTAATTATGGGACATCGTTGGTTAATCAACTAGGGGAATTTATGCAAATTAGTCCCAATAAATTGGCTTGGGGCTGTAATTTAAATAGCCTGGTTTTAAACCAAGTCACTAAAAGGACATATTTGCAAAATTAAGACCTTACTCACCTAATTAACCATTGAGGGTACCTAATTAAGGGTTTTAAATTAATCAAGCGAGTTTTAATTTTATTTATTTGTCAAAGCGCGTGTGAAATTCCCACACGTATATACGTATATACACAAACAAACACGTGATATACATCACGTGTATATAAGTGTATACACATACAAAACAAAAATCTCGCCCTCTTTCCTCTCCACTTAGGGAAAACCCTAGAACTGCACTGTTTCATCTCCTCGTCACTATAAGAAAGAAATGGTGCAATTTTAGGCCAAGTTTGTACGAGTACCGGCCTGTATGGCCAATACAGGAAATTTTTTAATTATTTTCAACCCCTATTGCGGGGTACCACCACAGAGGTGAGATTTCTGCTTTATTTTTGAATTTATCTGCAATTTCAAATTTTAATCTCTGAGAACTCTTAATGGCTCTTGTTTGCATTCGTTTGAATCGAGAATTCTGACTTGTTGCTTGATAAATTGATAGATTGGGTTGAGTCTGACCCATCCTAGCCATTGCAATAAACTAGGGTTTATTTTGAGCCCTACGATCTTTGAATTTTGAGGAGGGAAACTCAATTTGTGGGGGTTCATCCCATACCAGAATTAGGGTTTGAGATTTTAGGGATTTTCTCCTATAAATAGGACCTTTACTTCAATTGTTTAACAGACCGGAAAACCTTCACATTTTCATACTTGTAAACTTGATTTTATCACTTACAAACCTAAGAACTCAAAAAAATAGGGATTCATCTTTAAGACCCTTAAATTTCTGAGTTTAGTTTTAAGTTTTAAAATTTTTATCTTGTGTGGCTATTTACTGGTTATTTGAGATTTTGGGGGGGGGGGGGGGGGGGGGAATTGAGTTCTAAATCCACTCTCTTGCAGGCTACATATGAGAAAGGGACTGGGCCGATTCTGTCTAGGCTATGGGTATATGATACAAAGAAAGGGAAGCTAATATTATTTAAGGCCCAACCATGGGTGTAAATGGTGAAGGCCCAGCCATGGGTGAAAATGACACTAACGAGGCGGGTAGCCCGTTAGTATTGTATTTCTTTCTTTCTTCCTCATTTGATGTATTTGTAAATTCGTAACTTAAACCTTATATTAGTGAAACCCATGGGATGTAGACTTCGGTTTATCACCTAGTTGAATAGTTAATTAAAGATAAAAATGGCGACAAATCTTGTTTTCAAACGCAGGAATCAGCTTTGAGTTCAATAATCAAAAATGTTTTCTTCAAACTTAATCGGATATGTTAAAGTGTTCAATGAATGATTTCAAAATATGTGAGTTGAATTGTAAAACCGAGAAACTGAATTTTGTATAAAATCAGATGATTTCCAAAAGACTAGCATTGGTTTTTGATAAAAAAAATGAATAAATGTTGAACCTAAAATTATACAAACACACTGTTTTTGAACAGAAAATTGAGGCATTGGCTTTAATTCTTGACTTTGGACTAAAACTACACTAAAGCTTATGGACCGAAATTGGGTTTTGGATTTGGGAGCCCAGCCCATTAACTGTGAACAAATTGAATACATTTTGACATTTTCTGGGCACAAATTTAATGAAGTGTTGGACCGAAATTCTTGATATGGACAGTGATTGAGATTTTTTGGACGATGAAGATCAGATCTCGAAATATGACTTGACTTATGAGCTCATGGAGAATACTCCACTATTTTCGTAGGTCAACCGTATGCTACAGATCCTTAATACCACGGCGCGTAAAATATTCCCTGGGAGATCACCAGAACCCTTACCTCGATCTCTGGTATATAATAAGAATTATTCTCGGTCTGAAAAACTCTCAAACCCGATTTTCCTAATTTTCCTTTTGAATAAATTAGTTGGCGACTCCAAACACTATATATCCAATTTAGAGCACCAACAACCTCAGATTACTTTTATGCCTTAACCCGCGTAAAAACGAACCGTAACAAATGCAATGCATAAACATGATAGGAGTATATGTGACTCTGGAGACCATATGGGATCGAAGAGAGATTATCTGAGGATTACATTATTGAACATGAAGAAAAGAATCATCTCTACTTCTAAGAGTAGAGTTATTATGGATTTACATTACGTATACGTTTAGCTTACAAGGATCATGCCGAAAGGAAAGAAAGGAATAACCTTACATACGTTGTCGTCTCCTTACTTCTCAACACCTATCTTCCCGTGTTCGCAAATAAGAGGATTCACATTACGGTCAAGCCATTGAAACTCTCATAAGACTATTTAAGCTAATAATTGAGCTAATGAACATCAGGCAGCATTTCCTTTATATCCTCTGCTTCCATCAATTCTCTAAACAACACCCAAATATCAATAAAAATGTCAACAACTTCATAATTGTGGGATTATATACCATTTATAATTAAATCAATCCAAAACTTCCTTCCAAATTCCATTTACAATCAGCAACTACCATACAATGCCTTATAACTTTCCCTACCACAATTTCCTTCACCTTTATGACTTACTAACTTCCAAGTCAACTCAATATAAGAAATAAAAGGAAGAACATATCTTATTTTTGAAGAACATCAACTTACCCAATCTTGTTTTTTTAAAACCAAAAACACCACAACTTCAACTAAAAGCAAGGACCATCATCTTCCATAAACTAGCTTAGGGTTTGTTAAAGCTTGATTTTTACTTGATTTAGCCAAGGAGGTATATGGATAAGTAGAGATGGTAGGGAGAGCTTGAAAAGTCTAGAATGATCTGATTTTTGGGTGTAAATAATGACCCAAGATCGTGGCCCTTTTAAATATATATATATATAATAAAATGAAAATAACCACCACCTCACTTCGATGGTGCAATTCGACGCTTCGTCTTGTTGCACCGTAGTTTTGCAGCCTAGATTCAGAGGCTCAGGTGACTAGACAGTCCGTCCTTCAACCCGTCGAGTGCATAACCCTCAAACTCATAGGTGTTACACCCCGTAGTTTCGTATGTTGACATTCGAGCTGCCTTTCAAGAGGTATGTGATCTTATATGTGTTTAACTTATGGTTATAAGGATTTAAGTTCATATAGTAAGCTATGAAAGGATTGAATGGCTAGTGAATTAAGGAAATTAAATTTATTGGAACTTGGAAGAGAATATGAGGGGTAATTTTGGCCCATCTTGGAGAAAGAATATATTTTAGTAGATGAGGAGTTTTGAAGCAAAGTAAAATCCTAAAAACAAGTTCTTCGAGTCTAGTTTCCAACGCAATAAACCGTTCGTCGATACGATATCGGAGTAGAGAATTATGAGCGTTACAAGTTAGGTTAACAGAGCAGAAACACTGCTACAGTAACCGGCCGCTACAGTGACCCCGACCTGAATTTGACCCACTATTGAAGGACCAAGTCTGATCCAAAACTTCATTTTTCAGCCGAGAATGCTCCAAATATTTCCCAAATCTTCTAGAAAATTCTCCTAATTTCTATCTACTAGATTTTAACGCGAATTAAGTATAATCTCCAGATTTAAGTTAGACAGCGCGTAGTTGCGATTATACTATCGTATTGTGGTGAATATTGGTTGGAATTCAAGGCACATATTGGAGATATCGCTGTACTAGCGAGAATAAGGTATGAATCTTTCCTTATTGATATGGATATAAGTTTATTTACGGAAGTAGAGTTGTAGAATAATCGTATAGTGGATTTATTGGTGGAAAAATTGGACAAATGTCGTGTAGGATATTTTATGGAATATACTGGTATTGATAATATTGTGGTTGATGTTGGTTTTGTTGTTGGTTGCTGGATTATGATTTCGGGCTGGGCATATAAACAGGAGAGATGCTGCCCGAATTTCGGCAGATTCAAAAAGGGGTTTCATTTAAATTCTTGAGACAAGTGTGTTGCAACGAGTCTAATGATAGTATAAATGATTATATGTAGACATACGAGCTTGGGAGAATAAATGTTGGGTGACTAAGAAGACCGAAAGGTATGTTAAGGCTAAACCTTTCTTTTTTAAGGCATGATTCCTTTATTGTCAACCTATATATGACATCTTCAATAAACTTGTTTCTAAAAGTACCAAAGCTTACAGTTCCCGATGTTCCTGTGATATCCTTGAGCTTGTTTCATGGCCATTGATGTTATTCATTAATGTTGATCTCATCTTATGACTTTAATCCTTCAAGGTGAGACGTGTTCATGATGACGGTTCCATAATAATAATCCAACGAGTTTAGGAATAGGTTCTTAAGGAATGTTTTCCAGGACATGAATAGAGTGCTAGTAGAGGATCCCTAATGAGGTATTTAATGTTCGAAGAGAGGTTCATATTGTATCTTAGGATTTGGTTATAGTCTAGTAAAGTGGGAACAAGTACTAATGGCCAGAGATGTGATTATAAGGCTTATATGATTATGTAGACACTGCGGGTGAAGTGAAGACCATGAGAAGTGCATATAGATTACTTGTAGAAGTTTGATTATGATGTCGATCATAGTTACCACTAGTCTACGACCTGTTGGGCAGTTATTACCACTGTGCTACGGCCGGTTGGGCAGATGTATGTATGTATGTATATATATATTTACCACAGGACTGCAGCCAGTCGGGCAGTTACCACCGTGCTACGGTCGGTCTGGCAGTTGCGCTCTACCGTCGGGCGATAATCTGACGGGCAGTTATTACCACCGGACTGCAGCCGGTCGGGCAGTTACCACTGATCAGTTGGGCAGTTAGTATAGGATGATTAGTAAGATAAAGGCATAGTACTGTACATAGATATGGTTAAGCATGCGAGAGTATAGAGAGAGACATGTATCATATATGGATCGGGCTACACGCCGCAACACATGTGCAGATAACGTTTGATGATAAGGTAACTAGGACTATGGTAGGGTATACAGACCTAGTAAAGATTGCAAGAAGATGAAGAGGTATGTATACATATGCTAGATTTCCATCGGTAGTTCAGCAATGCCAGGTTGATTCTTATTCTTCTTATCTTTAGTATATGGCTATTTTGTTGCATTTTTCGCCTTACATACTCAGTACATTGCTCATACTGACGTCCCTTTGCTGGGGGTACTGCGTTTCATGCCCACAGGTCTTGAGATACAGCTTGACGGATCTTTCAGTAAGGATACCAGCTCAGCAGGCAGAGTCGTGGCGCTCCACTTGCTTCGGAGTTGCCCTGTGATTCAGCATGGCTGCATATGCATTTGCATGGGTATGGCGGGGCCCTGTTCCGGCCACTTTATGTCATGTACTCCTGTAGAGGCTCGTAGACAGATATGCACAGTTAGATATATTATAATTATCTCGACTTGTACTATGTTGTATCATTATTATGGATAGCCTTACCGGCACATGCACTCGAGATTAGTTTGAAGACGTAAGTATGTTATCTTTTGGGCCGATGCTCCTATGGCTTATAGTACCTTTGTCTTATGTTTCCTTTCGGGATACAGAAAATGTGAGTTATTGTTGGTTCGCTCGGTTCCCGTAGGGTGCCGAGTGCTAGTCACGCCTTACCAAGGTTGGGGTGTGACAATAGGCCACCTGGCCCACCCTACGTACAATCCTATAAGGTCCAATATACCGAGGATTGAGCTTACCTTTTTTGCCAAATCTCATGACGCCTTTCATGAGTGACACCTTCAAGAATACCCAGGCAGTAATTTGAAATTATAAATCTCGTCAGCGGTTATCTGCATATAACTTCTAACGACTCTGGGCAGCCCATAATCGATCCTGAATAAGTTTGACCTTCTCCGCCACTTGTTGGATCAAGTCTAGCCCTACCAACTTAGTCTCCCCCACTTCGAACCATCCAATTGGTGATCTACCCTTTTGCCTAGATAAAGCCTCATATGGGGCCATCTGGATACTGGAATGATAACTATTATTATATGCAAACTCAATAAGTGGCAAATGATCATCCTAGCTACCTCAAAAGTCTAGCACACATGCCCTTAACATATCCTCGAGGGTTTGAATAGTACGCTCAGCTTGTCCGTCTGTCTGGGGATGAAATACTATGCTAAGACTCACCTGAGTCCCCAAACCCTTCCGGAAAGACCTCCAGAAATTAGCTGTAAATTGTGCACCTCTGTCAGAGATAATAGATACAAGAACACCATGAAGCCGGACTATTTCCTTTATATAAAGCTTTGCGTAATACTCGGCGGAGTAAGTAGTCCTGACTGGCAGAAAATGGGCTGATTTAGTAAGTCTATCAACAATCACCCATATGTATTCATACTTACGCTAAGAACGAGGCAAGCCTGTAAGAAAATCTATGTTAATTTTCCTTTTCCACATTGGAATTTCCATGGCTTGCAATAACCCGCCAAGTTTTTGATGTTTAATCTTCACCTGTTTGCAATTAAGACACTAGGCCACAAATTCTGCCATTTCCTTTTTCATTCCATCCCACCAATATAACTCTTTAATGTCATGATACATTTTCATTGTTCCAGGGGGAATAGAATAACGGGAGTAGTGAGTCTACCTCGGTGTCTGAGAATTCCATCCACAGAAATTTCGAATGGTGACTTTTTCTTTCGAGGAGTGACGTCTCTATAATGAACTAACATGGGATCCTCGTACTGGCACTCTTCACTTCAGCTACTAAAGATGAAACTGCCACATCATGAATAGTATCCCAAGATCGCCCGAGTCCGATAATCGAGCTCCTAGACTAGCTAACTGTTGAAGCCCACGAACAATGTCCCTCTTCTCTAGCTGAACATCATATAAGCTACCCATGGATTTGCGGCTAAGAGCATCAGCCACTACGTTCGCCTTTCCAGGATGATATAAGTTAGTAACATCATAATCTTTTAATAACTCTAACCATTGCTTCTACCACAAATTTAACTCCTTTTGCTTAAAGATATACTAAAAACTCTTAAGATCCGTATAGATATCGACATGGACACCATATAAGTTGTGCCTCCATATCTTAAATGCATGAATCATCACAGCTAACTCTAGATCATGTGTTGCATAGTTCTTCACATGCTTCCGCAACTGCCTTGAAGCATAAGCTATAACTTTACCGTGGCAGCATCAACACACAGCCTAACCCAACACTTGAAGAATCACAATAAATGATATAGCCTTCCGATCCTTCCAAAAGTGTCAGAACCGGAGCCGAAGTCTATCTTTTCTTAAACTCCTAAAAACTACATCACAAGCTTCTGTCCATTGGAACATAGCTAATTTCTGAGTCAGTTTCGTCAATTGTGTAGAATTAGAAGAAAAACCTTTAATGAATCTCCTGTAATAGCCTGCCAAACCCAGGAAACTACCATCCTTCGTGGGTGTTATGGGTCTCGACCAAGTCTTCACAGCTTCAATCTTCTGTATATCCACCTAAATACGATCAGCTGAAATAATGTGTCCCAGAAAAGTCACAGAATTCAACCAGAACACACATTTGGAGAACTTTGTATACAACTTCCAATCTTGGAGAACTTTAAGGACAACACGTAAATAAACTGTGTGCTCCACTTCTGATCGGGAGTCCACAAGAATATTGTCAATAAACACAATCACGAAGAGATCTAGGTAAGGCCTAAATACGTTGTTCATTAAATCTATGAATACTACCGGTGTATTAGTCAACCCGAACGACATTACTCGGAACTCGAAATGACCATATCTGGTTCTGAAAGTTGTCTTCAGGATATCTCTCTCTGAACCTTACTTGGTGATACCCTGATCTTAGATCTATTTCAAAAGCCATTTAGCAGCCTGCAATTGATCAAATAAATCATCAATTCTCGGAAGTAGATATTTGTTCTTTGTGGTCACCTTATTCAGCTTCCTGTAGTCAATACACATCCATAGCGAGCCATCTTTATTTCTTACAAACAACACAGGTGCTCCCCACGGTGACGAACTAGGCCTGATAAAGCCTTTTTCAACCAAATCCATTAATTGCTCCTTCAATTCTCTTAATTCTGTAGGTGTTATTCTATAAGGAGGAATAGATATTGGATTAGTTTCTGGTAATACATCGATGGTGAAGTCAATCTCTCGCTATGGGGAAAGACTTGGAAGCTCGACCAGAAAAACATTTGGAAACCCATTAACTACTGGAACGGATTGAAGAGTCGGTGGGTTCGCTTCTGTATCCTGAACCCGGACTAAATGATAAATGAAATCTTTAGCAATCATCCTCCTTCCGTTGAGATAGGAAGTAAACCTACCTTTTGGCAATGATGTATTACCCTTCCATACCAGAACTGGTTCTCCCAGAAACTAAAATCAAACCATTTTCGTCCTATAATCAACATTAGAATAACAAGAAGCCAACTAATCCATACCCATCATTACATCGAAGTCCATCATATCTAACTGAATCAAATCCTCTATAGTATGACGATCACAAACTATAACCACACAATTTCTATATACCCGTCTAGCTATCACTGGATCACTAACGGGTGTAGACACCTCAAAAGGTTTGATCGACTAGGGTTATACCCCAAACTGACCAACAACAAAAGGAGTATCATACGACAATGTAGATCCTAGATCAATCAATCCATATATATCATAAGAAGACATTAATAGTATACCTGTCCCAACATCGGGTGAAGACTCAAGGTCCTGTCGACCCACCAACGCATAAACGCGGTTCTGAGGACCACTCAACTTGGTGCTCCACCTCTACCTCTAACGCGACTGGCTGGAGTCTATGAAGTCTGCCAAGGAGGGCACACGGGTGACGAAGATTCCACGACAGACCCTATCGGCTGAACTATAAATCCACCAGCTCTCGTAGGGAAATCTTGCATAATATGTCCTGGCCGACCACAAGTATAACAAACATTTTGACCCAAAAGACACTACCCCGCATAAAACTTACCGTACTGGGTACATCACGGTAATGATTTCCTTATCAAGTCATAACTACTCGTGATCTGGGAACTAGGGGCCCTCGAACCTTGAGCTAGCTAAATATGAGCGGGTCTATCAAACCTGGGTCCTGAAAACTACGGAGGCGCACTAGTTGTTGAATGAGCTGAGCGACTGGAGAATTGCTGCCTCGGACCACCTATGAACTCACTATCAAACCCCGAAGATCTAGACCTCTTACTCTAACCCCTATCATGCTCATGCTCATGCTCAACTGTTATATCCCATATTTTGCGTATTCGGATAATTCAAGATAATTGCGAGAAGTTAAGGGCAAGGATAAATTTTGACCTTGTTTAGCACACAAGTTGTTCATGAAAGTTTTGATTTGGAAATATTAAGAAAGACTAGGGGTAAAAAGTGAAATTCGCAAGATGGCTCGTAGAAAATACGGAGGAATGTTAAGGGCAAATTTGGAAATTGGAGAAATAATTTTTCATGAATTCCAAAACAAAAAAAAAGTGGGCTTAAGTAAATGGGCCAAAGTGGCCGGCCATGTTGGAGTGGGCTTAGGCCCACATGGAATCTTACTAAATAAGTCAAAAGATGACTTATGGATCACATTTTATCATCTTTATCCTCAAGAAATTTCAAGAAACTTGGAGAGGAAAACAAGAAGGCCAGATTCGGCCAAGCTATGCAAAACTTGACCCCTTGAAAATCTTGATCAATAATTATTTTCTTCTAGCATTCCTACCAATTGGAAGGTCCTCTTTAACGTGGAGTAGATGTTGGGGCAAGCAAATCATTCATTCTTGTAAGAAGCAACCTTAGCCAAGTTGAGAAGTGAAGTGAAGAAAGGTAAGGTTTAGTCCTCTTTTTGATATGTCATGAACGTTTTGTGTATGTTGTAGTATGTAGAAGTGAATGAAAATCATGAAATATGGATGTTATGTTGGTGGCTGAATAAGAGGTGGTCTAGTGTAGATGTGATAAATTGATTTATTTAGTATTTTGGTTGTTATTGTTGTGGATTCTATGTTGATAATGAAAGTTTGATGATTCTAGTTGAGGTTGTAAGTGTTGGAAAGTTGTTTAAAAGCTAATGTGATGTCAAAAACTATTTCTTGTATATATGGAAAAATAATGTTGTTAGTATGTGAATTATTGGTATAGTTTATGGATTTGAAAGAAGGAAATGTGTTGTTATCGTTCTTGTTGAATTTGGAAGGTTTCGGGTGAAGTGGTATGTCAGTTGAATTGTTTGAAGTGTTCTTGAATCATGTTAGAATGATTTCGGATTAATACTCGAATGTGAAATCATTGGTGATAGCCTGACTATATATGGCTGAATTGAATATAAATGAAATGCCGTCGAATTGTGTAGAAAGGATTGCTAGTGTTAGAATGCGTTTGAAATAATTGTTGAAGCTGGAGATATGATTGTTGGTATTGTTGTTGACAATTTGGCTGAGTTGAATTCTCGGATTTGTTGTTGATAAATTGGTCGAGTTAGATTCTCGGGGATGGTATATTTACAGGGGAAATGCTGCCGAAATTTCGGCAGATTATAAATGAATGTATTTGGAAGACTAAGGCAAGTGTGTGATGATGTGTTTAATGATTGTGTAATCTTCTTGAATGTAGACTAGCGATAGCAAGCTTGGACAAAAAGCGTAGCTAATAGGACGTGGAACAGGTATGTAAAGCTTACCTTTTCTTTCTTTGGCATGTCCTAGAGCTAAGTAAGCTATGATACTTATCTTGGGGTAACTCTATTCTCGATTCCGAGCTTGTTAATGATTATTATTCACTTCTTGACGTGAGTATACTTAGTATAGCCGAGCTTATTGTATGATTGAATAACAAGAAAAGTCTAAAGAGTTCGGTAAGTAGTAATGTCCCTAACTTTCGTAGACGGTCTCGGATTGCTTGAAGATGGTTGTAGAGGTTCCTAAAATGAATAACGTTCATAACCTTCATGTGCTAATTCAGATTGTTTGGGAAATGCTCGTAAAGGTTTCTATAATGAATAACGTTCATAAATCTCATATGTGAACTCAGATTCTTTTAGAAACGTTCATGGGGGGTTTTATAATGAATGATGTCCGTAACGATATTTGAAAGCTACTTGGTATGATTGTTGCTTTAATTTTCCAAAAATAGCTTCTGAAACGTTCGTAGAAGGTTCTGTACTTCAAACGCTCATAACTCTCTTATACTAAGTCGGATTGACCCGAAACTTGTTTCCGAGTCTTCAGGCGTCGGTAAGTATACTTATACATCGAGTCTTAAAAGTTGATTTATGCGCATTTAGTTTCTCACTACTCTGCTCGTGCATATGGTTGTTAACTTTCTTATACTAACTCGGATTTACTTGAGACGTGTTTGTGGTTTATTAATGTCACGACCCAGCCCCGGGGCCGTGACTGGTGCCCTAGCTGGACACCCATACACACTCACTTACCAACTCGATATATCAAAGACTTATCCGTATTCAGCATACATTAAGTTATACAGATACTGAAATCAGATGTCATCTTAAGCGGTCATATATAGCAAAATATCACACAGAAGTCGGCAAGGCTGGCGGAAAACACATCGCCCGAATATATATACATCCATACACACACATATGGGCCGTTTCGGCCATCACAGCAAACGGGACCGCTTAAGACACAAATCACAGACATGACCACACAATGATGACCCATGACCCACATATATGTCTACAGGCCTCTACAAACCACAACAGAAACATATGACGGGACAGGGCCCCGCCGTACCCCAAATAGTCATATATATACATACATATATACAATGGAAAAGTCTATACCAGAATGTGGGCACTAGAAACAAAAGGAAACACTCCAAAATAGCAGAATATATATACTAAGATGGCGGGTCACCAAGCCGAGTGTCTGTACCTGCGGGCATGAAACGCAGCCCCCGAAGAAAGGGGGTCAGTACGAAATATGTACTGAGTATGTAAAGCATGAAATACAGTAATCCAAATCATAACTGAAGTAAGGAGTATGGAAAATGATTACAGAATCAGCATATCCAAGCCTGTTCTGAAAACATAAGTAATGCAAATAAAAATCATGCATATGGCTCAGGAACGTGGTCGCCACTCCGACGCTGGCGCCACAACACATCATACTCCAGAAGGTTTCAAATTTCCGTACAGCCCCGACACACATCATAACATCATAACACATCATACGCCGTAACACATCATAACACCATATAAAGACGGTACCCGGCCCTTTAATAAGTGGCTCGGCGAACCGTAACACATCATACTGCCGAATATAACATAGTGCGCACGACAACAAAATCGGCCCAGGACTCGGCGAACGATATAATAGTAAGATGCACGAGCGGAGTAGTGAGGAACCATATGCATATAAATAAATAAATTCCAAGACTCAATAAACAAATATATATATCGACATTTGCAAGCTCAGAAACAAGTATCGGGTCAATCCGAATTAGCATACGAAAGTTACGAGCTTTTGAAGTACAGAACTTTCTGAAAGTGCTTCATAAGCCATTTTTGAAAAATCAAGGCCATAGTCATGTCAAAAATCTTTTGGATATCGTTATGGATCAAATCAAATAGAAATTTTTGAATCTTATGTACGTATCAAAACATATCAAAGGCTCGATGGAACAATCAAATGTGTTAACATTTGGAAGGTCAAAACTATAGTCATATCATTTGTTTCTCAGATGCTATTCGAAAACATGTTGGCCAAACTTCGGACATCATGGACACATATCAAAACCATACGGGACAGCTTATGGGAAATCAAGAACGTTAGTCATCCTAGTGGCTCTAAGAATAAGAATCTTTCTGACATCATACATATACATCATATACTTATTTCATAAGGATCATGCCAAAGAAGAAAAGGTTAAGCCTTACATACCTCGCTCGCCTCCTAAACAAATCCCGACTCAAGTCTCGGGCTCTCCAAAATCTACAATAACGTTATTAATTACAAAACGTTAGCTACAAGTACTTAGAAATTCAATTCTAACTAGTACTTGTCTACAGAAATTTCGGCAGCATCTCCCCTGTAAATACAACAACCCCGAGAATCCAACTCGGCCAAATTTATCAACAACCATACCAACAATCATTTCAACAATACCAACAATTAATTTGGAATATATTCCAACATTAGTAACCCGCACAACATTCAAAACAATCCAACCAACTCTATTCCACCCGAATCTCTACAAATGCAACAAAAGCCACAACAATACATTTTCTTCCTTCAAATTCATAAACTACAACAATAATTCACACTTTAGCAACTTCACTTTCACAATTACATAAAACCATCTAAAAATCACATTAATTTCCTACAACAACTCACAACAAATTTCAATGTCGACTTGAACCATTAAACCTTCATTTACATCATAAAGGCCACAACAACACAACTAACATGCTAAATAAAATTAAGTCATCTTTCCTCCACTATACAACACCACACGGCCACAATTACACACACACACCTACACGGCCCACACACAACACATATTATTTCCATGATTTTCATTCATTTCTACATACTACAACATACATAAACCTTCCATAACATAATTAAAGAAGAGAAATTCTTACCTTTTCCCTTAATTTTCCACTTGACTAGAATTTTGAACTTGCCACCAAAAGTGGTTTTCTTGCTTCAACAATTATACCACGTTGAAGAGGACCTTTGAATTAGTGGAAATACTATGAGAGTATATTTTTTTTGGATCAAATATTGGAGGCTTCAATTTTTTTCTTCTTTTTTCTTCTTGGCTGAGAGGCCCTTTTTTTCTTGCTCTCAATTTCTCTTTCTCTTGAATGTTCTTGAATGATGAATAATGGTGGTCTTTTTTTCTTTTTATTTACTCTATTTAATTTCTACATGGGCCTTGGCCCATTCCCCCCCCCCCCCTTGGTCGGCCCACCTTGGGCCTTTTTTTTTCCAAGCCCAATTATTTGTGAGTAATTTATTGTAATTCATGAAACCATTTTTCAAATTTCCAATTTTGCCCTTACCCTTCCTCAATATTTCCGCATCAATATTTTTCATGAACAACTTATATATTAAATAAAATCAAAATATTGCCTTATCTCTTACTAGTCACAATTATTTCGATTTTTCCAAATGTGCAAAATACGGGATATAACATCCTCCCCCCCCCCCCCCTTTAGAACATTCGTCCTCGAATGTTAAACTAGTCCTATAGGGTCTTGTATGCATTTCGGGGGAGTTTCTTTTTATGGACAACACATATAATTCATTCACCAATCAATATAACCAATTAAGAAATTTAGATTACTTGTAGGCATAGGAAACAATTGGGGATACTTCTTCTTCATCTCGTCTTCCACTTCGCAGGTCATTTCCTCTCGGTTATTGTTCCGCCACAAAACCTTAACAGAAGGCACATCCTTGGTACGCAGTCTCCTCACCTGACGATCCAGGTTGGCTATCGCCTGTTTTTCATAGGACAACTCCTCTGTTACTTGGATATCTTCTATAGGAAATATTCTGGAAGGATCGCCAATACATTTGCGGAGCATTGATACATGAAATACCGGATGTACTGCTTCCAGATCGGATGGTAAGTCCAACTCGTAGGCGACCTTGCCTATCTTTCGAACAATCTGATAAGGCCCAATATATCTCGGACTGAGCTTTCCTTTTCTACCGAACCTCATCACACCTTTCATAGGTGATACCTTCAGAAATACCCAGTCACCAATCTGGAACTCCAAGTGTCGACGTCGATTGTCTGCATATGATTTCTGTCGACTCTGGGCTGCTAATAACCGTTCCCGAATGAGTTTCACTTTATCGACTGCTTGCTGGATCATATCTGGACCAATTAATTTAGTTTCACCCACATCAAACCAACCAATCGGAGATCTGCATTTTATACCATATAAGGATTCATACGGTGCCATCTGGATGCTGGAATGATAGCTATTATTATAAGCATATTCAATAAGTGGCAAATGATCATCCCAGCTACCTCTGAAATCAATAACACAGGCCCGTAGCATATCTTCCAGCGTCTGAATAGTATGCTCGGCCTATCCGTCAGACTGAGGATGGAATGCGGTGCTAAGACTCACCTGAGTCCCCAATCCTTCCTGAAATGACCTCCAGAAATTAGCTGTAAACTGAGCACCTCTATCGGATATAATAGATATAGGAACTCCGTGAAGCCTTACTATCTCTTTAATATACAACCAGGCATAATCCTCAGCCGAATAGGTGGTCCTGACCGGAAGAAAATGGGTTGATTTTGTCAGCCTATCAACAATAACCCATATAGAATCATACCTTCGTGGAGTGCGCGGTAAACCTGTAATGAAATCCATATTAATTATTTACCATTTCCAAGCTGGAATTTCCATTTCCTGTAACAATCCACCAGGCTTTTGATGCTCGATCTTAACCTGTTGGCAATTTGGACACTGAGCAACAAACTCTGCAACGTCCCTTTTCATACCATCCCACCAATATAAACATCTGAGATCATGGTACATTTTAGTGGATCCAGGATGAACAGAATACGGAGCATAATGTGCTTCTCCCATAATCTGTCGCCGCAGCCCTGCAACGTCAGGTACACATAACCTGCCTCTATATAATAATACTCCGTCGGGTGAAATCTTGAACTGAGTCTTCTCCTTATCAAGGGCTGTATTTGTACTGTACCAAAATAGGATCCTCGTATTGGCGTCGTTTTACTTCTTCCATAATAGACGATTCAGCAACTTCTCGGACAGAAACCCCAATATTTCTAGAATCAGCCAAACGGACTCCAAGACTGGCTAGCTGATGAATTTCACGAACTAATTCTTTCCTTTCTGGCTGCACGTCGGACAAACTGCCCATGGACTTGCGGCTAAGTGCATCGGCTACAACGTTGGCTTTTCCAGGATGATACAAAATGTCAACATCATAATCTTTCAACAACTCGAGCCATCTTCTTTGCCGCAAATTCAGCTCCTTTTGCTTAAAAATATACTGAAGGCTTTTGTGATCCATATAAATATCAACACGAACCCCATATAAGTAATGCCGCCATATCTTCAAAGCATGAATTACCGCGGCCAGTTCCAGATCATGAGTAGGATAATTTCTCTCGTGCAGTCTGAGCTGCCGGGAGGCATAGGCTATAACTCGACCATGCTGCATTAATACACAACCTATTCCAATAACGGAAGCATCACAATAAATGACATACCCGTCTGACCCCTCGGGAAGAGTTAGAACTGGAGCTGTAATAAAATTTTCCTTCAGCAACTGGAAGCTGCGTTCACAAGCATCGGTCCACTGAAATTTTGTTGCCTTCTGAGTTAGCTTCGTTAATGGTGCTGCAATCGAAGCAAAATTCTCCACAAACCTCCTGTAATACCCTGCTAATCCCAGAAAACTGCGTACCTCAGTCGGTGTCGTAGGTCTAGGCCAATTCTTTACAGCTTCGATCTTCTGTGTATCGACCCGAATACCACCAGCTCTGACGATATGCCCCAAGAATGCCACTGAAGTTAACCAGAATTCACATTTGGAGAACTTAGCATATAATTTTTGTTGCCGAAGTGTGCCGAGTACTGTTCTCAAATGATCTGAATGCTCTTCTGCTGATCGCGAATAAACTAGAATGTCATCAATAAATACGATCACGGACATGTCTAGAAACGGCCTGAGTACCCCGTTCATCAAATCCATAAACACTGCCGGGGCGTTGGTCAGCCCAAAAGACATTACCCTGAACTCATAATGCCTATATCGGGTTCTGAAAGCAGTCTTTGGAATATCTACCTCTCGTACCCGCACCTGATCATAACCCGAGCGCAAATCTATCGTCGAAAAATATATAGCACCCTGCAACTGGTCAAATAAATCATCAATCCGGGGAAGGGGATATTTATTCTTTATAGTCACCTTATTCAGCTGTCTGTAATCAATGCACATCCGCAACGACCCGTCTTTCTTTCTTACAAACAATACCGGTGCTCCCCAAGGTGACGTACTGGGTCTGATGAAGCCTTTTTCTAATAAATCTTTCAGCTGCTCCATTAATTTTTTCAATTCTGCAGGTTCCATTCTGTAACGAGGAATCGATATAGGCTGAGTATCTGGCAGCACATCAATCGTGAACTCGATCTCCCGTTCAGGTGGAAGACCTGGAAGCTCGTCCGGAAATACATCGGGAAATTCATTGACTACTGGGACTGACTGGAGAGTAGATGTTTCTGCTTTAATATCATGCACGCGAACCAAATGATAAATATACCCTTTCTGAATCATCTTCCTGGCCTTGAGGTATGAAATAAACTTACCCCTCGGCGATGCTGTATTTCCTGCCCATTCTGTAACTGGTTCCCCTGGAAATTGGAAGCGGACTACCTTTTTCTGACAGTCAACGTTAGCATAACAAGAGGCTAACCAATCCATGCCCATAATAACATCGAACTCTGTCATATCTAATTCTACCAAATCGGCCTTGGTACAACAACCACATATAATTACTGAACAATCCTTATATACCAGCCTCGCTATAATAAAATCCCTGACCGGTGTAGCTACCTCGAACGGTTCTATCGGTTCAGGTGTTATCCCAATTTTACTAGCGACAAGGGGAGAAATATATTATAAAGTAGAACCTGGGTCGATCAATGCATATACATCTCGGGAGAAGACCAATAATGTACCTGTAAGTACATTCGGCGACGCCTCCTGATCCTGTCGGCTGGCCAAGGCATATATGCGGTTTGAGGGACCGCTAGTATCAGAAACTCCACCACGACCTCTACCGCGGCCTGCAGGTGCTGGCATACCCCGTCCCATAGGGCGCATAGCAGCAGAAGTGGAGGATGAACCTGCAGCTGATCCCGCCGGCTGAGCTGCACTACCGGAACCACCCGTCAACGGACAATCTCTCATAATATGGCCCTGGCGGCCACAAGAAAAACAGGCACCCATAGCTCGATAACACTCTCCTGGGTGAGACCTATCACAATAAGAACATCGAGGCATAGGTGGCCTCGCCTGGCTGGAACCTCTGCTCACCTGCGAACCCGAAGCCCTGGAGCTCTGGCCCGCTCCTGAGTGCCCTGCACCATCAAATCGTCTGCCTGTAGACTGTGGATGTGTACTCCGGCCTGACTGAGGAGGATATCTGCTATACTGCTGCTGAGGCTGCCCGCCTCGAGACTCCCCAGAATAACCAGCTGACCTAGCCCTCTTGGGCTGCCTCCTGTCACGGTCTCTATCGGGTTGACGCCCTCTATGCCGATCCTCCATCCCCTGTGCGTACGCCTGTACTCGAGCAATATCCATCCCAGGCTGGGATGCCACTGCCATACAGCCATCAACCAAGTAATGATCCAAACCCATCACGTACCGATGCATCCTGTCGGCCATATCAGCTATAAGGGTGGGTGCATATCTGGCCAGAGAATCAAACTCTAAGCTTCACTCTTGGACACTCCTGCCCTTCTGTCTCAGCTGTAAAAATCTGTCAACTCTCACTCGCCGCAACTCTGGAGGCAAAAAGTGGCTGAGAAAAGCTGCTCTAAACTCATCCCACTCGGCTGGAGGAGCATCCTCGCCTCTAGACAGCTCCCAGGACTCGTATCAATTAATCGCTACATCCTGCAGTCTATGTAAAGCCAGCTCGACCGACTCAGTCTCAGAAGCCCTGACTAGTCTCAGCGTACGCTGCATCTGTCGAATAAAATCCTGGGGATCCTCCTCAGGCTTAGACCCGTAAAACTCTGGGGGATTACAGGCCACGAAATCACAAACCCTCAAACTGTCACGTCTGTCCACATCATCACCCCCTAGGCCGCGTCTGTGAGCCTGTCCTGCTACTAATCTCGTCAGTAACTGCACCGCATCTCTCATCGCCCTGTCCTCCGCCCCTGGCTGAGGAGCTGGAGGCTCGGGCGCTGGGGCCTCCGGAGCTAATGGTGGAGCCGCCCCCTGATCCATGGTGGCAGCGGCTGCTGCTCTAGGCTCCTCTAATGGTGGGGGTGTAGTAGAACCCGCCGATTGGGGTGCAATATCGGGCATAGTCTGAACACGAGCCCAGGTGATTCTCTGTATATGACTGGTCTCTCTTGCTGCTGCTTTGCCCTTCTGGGCAGCCGTCGCCTTCTTCGGAGACATCACTGTAAACATAACAATCGGTCAGAAAGAAGTCATCCTAATGGCACAGCTCTATCGCACGATCTAAGATCGAAAGAAAGGTAACACCCTAAATGTCCTGTAGCTTCCTGTTTATAGATGTGGTGCACAACACACCGATAAACAAGACTTTACTAGACACGGCCTGTAGACATTCTGAGGACAAACCTGGCACTGATACCACTTTTGTCACGACCCAGCCCCGTGGGCCGTGACTGGTGCCCTGACACCCATACACACTCACTTACCAACTCGATATATCAAAGACTTATCCGTATTCAGCAAACATTAAGTTATACAGATACTAAAATCAGATGTCATCTTAAGCGGTCATATATAGAAAAATATCACACAGAAGCCGGCAAGGCTGGCGGAAAACACATCGCCAGAATATATATACATCCATACACACACATATGGGCCATTTCGGCCATCACAGCATACGGGACCGCTTAAGACACAAATCACAGACATGACCACACAATGATGACCCATGAACCACATATATGTCTACAGGCCTCTACAAACCACAAAAGAAACTTATGACGAGACAGGGCCCCGCCGTACCCCAAATAGTCATATACATACATACATATAAACAATGGAAAAGTCTATACCAGAATGTGGGCTCCAGAAACAAAAGGGAGCACTCAAAAGTAGTAGAATATGTATACTAAGTTGGCAGGTCACCAAGCCGAGTGTCTGTACCTGCGGGCATGAAACGCAGCCCCCGAAGAAAGGGGGTCAGTACTAAATATGTACTGAGTATGTAAAGCATGAAATACAGTAATCCAAATCATAACTGAAGTAAGGAGTATGGAAAATGATTACAGAATCAGTATATCCAAGCCTGTTCTGAAAACATAAGTAATGCAAATAAGAATCATGCATATGGCTCAGGAACGTGGTCGCCACTCCGACGCTGGCGCCACAACACATCATACTCCAGAAGGTTTCAAATCTCCGTACAGCCCCGACACACATCATAACATCATAACACATCATACGCCGTAACACATCATAACACCATATAAAGGCGGTACCCAGCCCTTTAATAAGTGGCTCGGCGAACCGTAACACATGATACTGCCGAATATAACATAGTGCGCACGACAACAAAATCGGTCCGGGACTCGGCGAAAGATATAATAGTAAGATGCACGAGCGGAGTAGTGAGGAACCATATGCATATAAATAAATCAATTCCAAGACTCGATAAACAAATATATATATATCGACATCTGAAAGATCAGAAACAAGTATCAGGTCAATCAGAATTAGCATACGAAAGTTACGAGCTTTTGAAGTACAGAAATTTCTGAAGGTGCTTCATAAGCCATTTTTGAAAAATCAAGGCCATAGTCATGTCAAAAAGCTTTTGGATATCGTTATGGATCAAATCAAATAGAACTTTTTGAATCTTATGTACGTATCAAAACATATCAAAGGCTCGATGGAACAATCAAATGTGTTAACATTTGGAAGGTCAAAACTATAGTCATATCATTTGTTTCTCAAATGCTATTCGGAAACATATTGGCCAAACTTCGGACATCATGGACACATATCAAAACCATACGGGACAGCTTATGGGAAATCAAGAACGTTAGTCATCCTAGTGGCTCTAAGAATAACAATCTTTCTGAGATCATACATATACATCATATACTTATTTCATAAGGATCATGCCAAAGAAGAAAAGGTTAAGCCTTACATACCTCGCTCGCCTCCTAAACAAATCCCGACTCAAGTCTCGGGCTCTCCAAAATCTACAATAACGTTATTAATTACCAAACGTTAGCTACAAGTACTTAGAAATTCAATTCTAACTAGTACTTGTCTACAAAAATTTCGGCAGCATCTCCCCTGTAAATACAACAACCCCGAGAATCCAACTCGGCCAAATTTATCAACAACCATACCAACAATCATTTCCACAATACCAACAATTAATTTGGAACATATTCCAACATTAGTAACCCACACAACATTCAAAACAATCCAACCAACTCTATTCCACCCGAATCTCTACAAATGAAACAAAAGCCACAACAATACATTTTCTTCCTTCAAATTCATAAACTACAACAACAATTCAAACTTTAGCAACTTCACTTTCACAATTACATAAAACCATCTAAAAATCACATTAATTTTCTACAACAACTCACAACAAATTTCAATGCCGACTTGAACCATTAAACCTTCATTTACATTATAAAGGCCACAACAACACAACTAACATACTAAATAAAATTAAGTCATCTTTCCTCCACCATACAACACCACACGGCCATAATTACCCACACCCACCTACACGGCCCACACACAACACATATTATTTCCATGATTTTCATTCATTTCTACATACTACAACATACATAAACCTTCCATAACATAATTAAAGAAGAGAAATTCTTACCTTTTTCCTTAATTTTCCACTTGACTAGAATTTTGAACTTGCCACCAAAAGTGGTTTTCTTGCTTCAACAATTATACCACGTTGAAGAGGACCTTTGAAGTAGTGGAAATACTAGGAGAGTTTATTTTTTTTGGATCAAAGATTGGAGGCTTCAATTTTTTTCTTCTTTTTTCTTCTTGGCCGAGAGGCCCTTTTTTTCTTGCTCTCAATTTCTCTTTCTCTTGAATGTTCTTGAATGATGAATAATGGTGGCCATTTTTTCTTTTTATTTACTGTATTTAATTTCTACATGGGCCTTGGCCCATTCCCCCCCCCCCCCTTTGGCCGGCCCACCTTGGGCCTCTTTTTTTTTCCAAGCCCAATTATTTGTGACTAATTTTTTTTGTAATTCATGAAACCATTTTTCAAATTTCCAATTTTGCCCTTATCCTTCCTCAATATTTCCGCATCAATATTTTTCATGAACAACTTATATATTAAATAAAATCAAAATATTGCCTTATCTCTTACGAGTCACAATTATTTTGATTTATCCAAATGTGCAAAATACGGGATATAACAATTAATGATTTCAAGAAAATTAGTTTTGTACTAAAGGAAACATAAAGTCGATTTTCAAAACCACTCCGAAGGGGGTGCGAGATCTTACTATTTGTTTCATTTACGATTTTATGTTTACACTCCATAGCGGTATCTCTTTGTATTGATATTTCTGGATTGAGTAGTGTAGACACCATCATTAGTATTATGTCGCAAGTGGCATGCCCGAAGGGGCCAGGACCAGTACTGTAATGTCACGAGCGGCATACCCGAAGGGGCTAGGTCTATTATTATTATGTCGCAAGCAGCATGCCCGAAGGGGCCAGGACTAGTATTATTATGTTGCAAGCGGCATGCCCGAAGGGGCCATCATTATCATAATGCCAGACGCGGCATGCCCGAAGGGGCCATCATTATTATTATTATGTCGGGACCGGCATGCCCGAAGGGGCCAGGGTAGTATTATGTCGGAACCGGTATGCCCGAAGGGGCCATCATTATTATTATGTCGGGACCGGCATGCCCGAAGGGGCCAGGGTAGTATTATGTCGGAACCGGTATGCCCGAAGGGGCCATCATTATTATTATGTCGGGACCGGCATGCCCGAAGGGGCCAGGGTAGTATTATGTCGGAACCGGTATGCCCGAAGGGGCCATCATCATTATTATTATGTCGGAACCGGCATGCCTGAAGGGGCCAGGACTAGCATTATTATGCCGGCGGCATGCCCGAAGGGGCCATCATTGTTACTCTGCCGGAAGCGGCCGTCCGAAAGGACTATTATGATACTATATTCACATTGTGTATACTAGAATTTGGGTATGCTGTACTTATATTGTGTACTAGAATTTGTGTAAGGCACTACATGGCACGGTTCAAAATGTTGTTCCAGGTTACTCCGGGTTGCCTCTAAACTGGTTTACTGTTACGCCTTTCCTTGTTTATGATTCAGTGATGCTTTACATATTCAGTACATATTCCGTACTGACCCCCTTTCTTCGGGGGCTGCGTTTCATGCCACGCAGGTACACCCAGGTAAGTAGAAGACTTTGCTAAAGGTGTTTCAGCGGGATTGGCGAGCTCCATCTCAGTTCGGAGTGTTGCCGGGTCAAAGTACTTATGTCATGGTATTTTTTATATGTTACAGACTTTGCAGACAGTGTCCTGTGGATAGGGCGTCGAGAAGTGCGAATCATTTGTAGATGTTAAAAGAGTATGTATTTTCAGATGATTTCAGTTGGAAAAAGTACGTAATTGATTGAAAGTTTTTCATAATCTGTATAAAGATAATGACCTCTATTTGGAAAAGTCTCATGTTTTTAAAAGTTTTTGAAATGACAGGTTTTGGTAAAGAGAATGTGTAAGGGTTCGCTCGACTCTGAAGAGAGTCGGGTGCCCATCATGCTCTATCAAGATGAGGGTGTGACATCAACCCTCCGCTTCTGCTAGCACTCCTCAAGATTCTGAGCATGCACTTGAATGCGATAAATATACACACCTGGCTGAAGTGAGGTCGTCAAGCAATCATCAAGCAAATATGGCCCCAATCCATTTACAAACTGGTGGACGCGATCTCCCATATCAGCTGCCACAGCTGGAGCATACCTAGTTAACGAATTAAAATAAAGGCTATATTCCCGAGCACTCATATTCCCCTGTCTAAGGTTCAAAAACCTACCAGCTCTGGCTCGTCAAATTTCTAGAGGCAAATAATTTCGAAAAGAAGCATCCAAGAACTCCTGCCATATGGGTGGAGGTGCATTAATCCCTCTAGAAGACAACTAGTTATTATACCAATGGACGACTACATCCCATAATCTGCAAGAAGTCAGCTCTACCGACTCGGTGTCTGAAGCATGCATTACCCACAACATCTTCAACATCCCATCGATAAAGTTCTGCGGGTCCTAATCTCACTTTGACCCAAAGAATTATGGAGGGTCTAAATGAATAAAATCTCGAACTCTGGCACTGACAATCCTATCACGATGACCCATACCTTGACGCTGGGCCTGAGCAGCTACTAGCTGGGTAAATAACTGAATGGCCTCTCTCATCTCCTGGCCTGAGGCATCTGGTGGAGGAATTGGAGGTGTTAGAGCTGGAGCCGGGGCTGGAGCTCCTCTGTGCTGCTACCTTCCACTGACTTGCCCTTCTGGGCAGCTGATGCTTTTTTCGTCACAGGTATTGCTTAAATAATGGCATATTGTCAGAAAAAAGGGAATCCTTATAACATGGCTCTGTCGCACGATCTAAAATGAGAAAGAAAGGTCAATCATTCCTAAATTCCCTGCAGACTCTGGCTTATAAGTGTGGTGCGCTTCACACTCATAAATAAGACTCTACTGGACACAGCTCCTAGACAAACCCTAGGATGAACAGCTCTGATACCACTTTTGTCACGACCCAACCGGAGGGCCATGACGGGCACCCGGAGCTAGCCTACCGAGTACCTCTGAAATTACGTCTCATAGTCAAAGCTGAGTGGGCCATAAGGCTAACCTATAAATATCATATCTGAAAGGGGGCACATGCCCAAAGGATAAATACAGAAATGTACATCATCAACTGTGCCCATATATACGAGCCAAAATGGCTAGAAAAAGATATATCAACAGTATAGACCGAGAAGATCATAAAATATCTAGCTGTATGTATCTATCTATGAGCCTCTACGTAGAATACATAACGTAGTAAGGACGGAACAGGACCCCGCCATACCCATATATACACAAAAGAATCATACCACTTTGAGCTGTAACTGCGGAACAATGGAGTGCTCCTGGACAAACGCTGAAGGGGCAGCCTAAGGATCTGTGCCATCTCTTTGTCTACCTGCAGGCATGAACGCATTTCCCACAAGCAAAAGGAAATCAGTACAGAAAAAGTACTGAGTATGTAAAGCATAAGTGTAAAATAAGAGAGACATAAGAAAACTATAATGTGAGTGAAAGCAACCTGTATGTCTGAACTGTCCCTGAGGGCTGATAATATGCATAGATACTGTGCATGCATGCATGAGGTCATACATATACATATATGCGTATATAACGCCTGTCAAGCCTCTGTGGGCATCCCATCATATCGCATCGACCGGCATCATCATCATTATCATATCATCATCATCTGATCATCGTATAACCATCACCTTATCATCATATGACCAACTGATGAGGTGGTAGTGCGTATATAAAACCGTCACCTTCCCCATACTCCATGCATATATACATAATACATAATATACGCGCATATAGCACCTGAGGGGTCTCCGGTTTGTATGTGCATATGTATCTATATAAATCCAACGCATAAACATAATCCGAGTATATTTCACATTATGGAACATGAAGAAAAGGATCATCCCTACTTCTAAGAGTAGAGTTATTATGGATTAACGTTACATATACGTTTAGCTTACAAGGATCATGCCGAAAAGAAAGAAAGTAGCAACCTTTCATACTTCGTCGTCACCTTACTTCTCAATGCCTATCTTCCTAAGTTCTGCAAATCTACATTCAAGAGGATTCACACAAAGGTCAATCCATTGAAACTCTCATAGGACCATTTAAGCTAATAATTGAGCTAATGAACATCAGACAACATTTCCTTAATATCCTCTACTTCCATCAATTCTCTAAGCAACACCCAAATATCAACAACAATGTCAACAACTTCATAATTCAGGGATTGTATACCATTTACACTTAAATCAATCCAAAACTTCCTTCCAATTTCCATTTACAATCAACAACTACCACACAATGCCTTATAGCTTTCCTTACCACAATTTCGTTCACTTTTATGACTTACTAACTTCCAAATCAACTCAATATAAGACATAAAAGGAATAACATACCTTATTGTTGAAGAACTTCAACTTACCCAATCTTGATTTTTTAAACCAAAACAACCACAACTTAACCTAAAAGCAAGGACCATCATCTTCCATAAACTAGCTTAGGGTTTTTAAAGCTTGATTTTCACTTGATTTATCTTAGGAGGTATATGGATAAGTAGAGATAGTAGGGAGAGCTTGAAGAGTCTAGAATAATCTTATTTTTTGGTGTAATAATGACCAAAGGTCATGGCCCTTTTTAATTTATATAAAAAAAATTAAAAAAATATCCACCGGCTCACTTCGACGGTGCAATTTGACAGACTATCGTTCCATTCGATGGTTCATCCTGTCACACCGTCATTGTCCAGCCTAGATTCAGAGGCTGAGGTGACTTGACGATTAGTCGTTCAACTTGATGGTCCGTCCTTCAACCCATCGAGTTGCACAGCCCTCAAACTTGCTTCAATTTAATTTGTTTAACCCCTAATCCTTTCGTGACTTATAAGTCATTAGCTTAAATCTTTCTGTACCTAAAATTTACCACTCAACATCATCATAAGCTCGGAGATAAATCTTAATACACAAAACCAGTGTAGCTAGTACACCACAAATTTTAACGTGACGAAAATGAGAGGTGTGACAATATCCTTAATCATATTCCATCATGTTCATGCATCAACTTAGATAAGTTGTATATCGAAGGATGATTCGGGTTAAGAGCATTCGGGCAGCATTTTCACTATATCATCTACTTTCTTCAAATTCTAAAACAACTCCCAAACATCATTAACAACATCAACAATAACATAAATCGAGATACTACATGACAAACATATACAAATCCGTTCGAAACATCCTTCGAAAATCAGTCCATAAGGCAACAACTTCGACATATTAAACTACAACCTTTAACTATGCTTTTCTTTACTTTAAACCATTAAAATCATCCAAAAATATCTCAATATCAAAACCATTAAATTCAATTCAGCCATCAATTCATCCAATCAACCATAATTCAATACCAGGTTTTTTCGTCTTTCGCTCTATTCATTAAATACGTTATAATCTAACGAATATAATCTCGAATCAATGTAATTCCATGGATATAAAGAGAGGATATTACCTTATTAACTTCCAATTGATCCTTGATATCTGCAAACCCAAGATCCTACCATCTTTCACCTTGCTTCACAATAATCACGAAAATATGATGTTGCCATGAGCTTCGCAAGCCTAGATTACATAAACTCCTTATGATGTCTTTGTTTTAATGATAGAGAAAATTAGGAGAAGTGTGCTAGATGTTTCTAGACCTTTTTGGGTGTATGAATGAGGTAAAAATAACTAGGGGTTGGTATTTATAGGGTGGAAGGTCGGTTTTAAATTTACATAGGTTATGAATTTCGTACCTCCTTATATTCTAGGAAATATACCTCCCTCAAGTTGGACCAAAAATTCTGTACCGAATTCTATCAAGTTTTCCCAAAATTTTGACAAACTTAATTCCTTCATTTCGCTCGATCCTGGAACCCTTAGATACTCTTTAACAACTTTTAAAGGTCTTGCTTAATCTTATAATAGTTCCATGACCTCTCTGGCTTACGTTACTTTACTTACGATGTAAAATGCGCGAAAATTTTGAGATGTAATTTTCTCCCCCCCCCCCCCCCCCTTAAAAAATATTCGTCCTTGAATGTTAAACTCTCAGAGATCTTATGAAAATTTTGGCAGAGCTTCTTCTGTAACTGTAATACTATCAACCTATCACCTAGCAAACCAATGGCACAATACCACACAGGGATACAACAATCAGTAACAACAATGGCCCCACATGACCAATGCCAGTAACTAACAACATATACATACCTGAAGGCTATGATGTCTTACCTCTCGAGTGAAAACAAATGCGGATACATAGATCTCATATGTCTATATAACACCCTTTCCATTATACTCCACATAATAAGGAGGCCCTCGTCAATATTTACCTCATTGAACGGCATACATAGCTTTTTTACCTTTTCTAACCAATCATATCCCTTTTTAAACTTTACGCATCATCATCCTTATAATCCATACTCTTTCCGTTTCAGTAATTCCTATTTCACCTCTTTCTGCTCTTAAATTATTAGCATGTTTACACTCAAGAATCATATTTAAACACATACGTATCCTTTAAATGTCTTACCTTATGGACAAATTACAACTCCCATCTAATCATATCGATGTCTCATTAATAGAATAAGAGTTACATTTCCTCTTGGCATACACGTATAAGTTAACTTTATTGAGGGAAATTGAGGGATGTTCGACAATTAGATACATTTAGCAGGGAACAAGTGAGAGTATTTGGACTTCATTTCCTTTTTGGCTTCCCATGTCATTTCTTCCCTGCTCTTGCTTTTTCACAGCACCATTCTGGAAGCCACATCTCTAAGTCTGCGGACTTGCCTGTCAAGGATGGAAATTGGCTCTTCCTCGTAAGTTAGGCTATCCATGACTTTCATATCATTTAATGGTATGATCCTTTGAGGATCTCCAATGCATTTCCTTAACATAGACATATGAAAGATGGGATGAGTTCCTTTTAATTCTGACGAAAGTCCCAGTTCATAAGCTACTTGATCGACTTTTTGAAGGATCTTATAAGGGCCAATGAATCTTGGACTGAGTTCTTCCTTCTTACCGAATCATATAACACCCTTCATATATGATATTTTCATTTTGAAGAATACCCCATCACCAACTGGAAATTCTAGGTCTCGCTGTCATACTTCTGAATAGGATTTCTGACGACTTTGAGTTGTCTTCAATTGCTCCTGGATCATCTTTACTTATAATCCTCAAGGGAAGATCTTTTCCTCAAACTTACTCCAACTGTTTTGAAATGGATTAATCATGCGAATGGTACGAAATGTAATATCCGGTGCGAGGTATAATATCCTTCCTCCCTTAAGGACTTTCGTTCTCAAATGTAAGGGGGGTGTATGGAGGGGGTATCATTAATAAGAACCAATGCATAATCATATAATTCTGCAATACGTACGTACAACTGGTTATGTATATTGGCTATCCATATACATCAGTCCCTGTATTCGTGGTTATCTGCCTCATCCTCGTGGTTTAGCCCTTAATAGCTCAACACTCTTTGTCCATACATCGAATATATTTCCACTTTCCTGGACTAGCAAGGACGAACCTTCGGACCCTCATACTTTGAATATCATTTTTATCTTTTGCCATTGGCACACCTTTAATCATAGCTAGTTGTTCCCACCATGCTCTATGAGTATTATGTTTTTCAGAAATTTCCTTTTTCTTTTCCTTCTATTCTTGGTGTTGTGGAAAAGAAAATATTATTCATAGGAATCAGGGTCGAAGTATGACGTTAGTGGCTAATACCTTTACTCGGATACCAATTAAGAAGCTTTCCGGGCTGCAATATGCTATTATCGACTTAGGGTCTTATAGGACATCTCTTTCTTATGGGTTTTCTTCACATGTTTTTCCTTTATAACTATCTTCAGTGTTCGTCCCTTCGAGTCTGGACCTATAATCTCTTGTCACTATATCTCTTTGTTGCATTGCACTAGCCTCCAACTTTATTTTGCCTTACTCAATTATGGATAATGTCTTCTTCATTATGCAATCTCATTTTGTGTTTCACCCGTTATGCATCATTTGCGTGATATATTTTATTTGACACAGAACTACATGTAACAATTACCATTCGCAATGTCCTCTAGATCTGGTACGCAACTTGCCTCAGCGATTCGGGTCTGCCCGTTTCCCCTTATTCAAGACTATGTAATCCCCTGACTTGTTTTGACTCGCGCCTCGTTGACAAGGATTTGTGTCATTGATGCCCCTGTCTATATGGTGGTTTACTTTACTAGGCTTATTTCTCACATAATTCCTTCTATAGGAGGGCTAACATATCATCGTACTACCATTCTTACCAATTGAGTTTAATACCAATGTACTTAAGATCTATGTCGTGTAATCTCCATGTTGATTCAGCTTCCTACATTCCGGCTCATACCTCTTACAATAATGAAACTAAAATTTTGCCTTCTCAGGGCTCGTCTTGTTGTTTATGGAACAACTCACTTAACTTCCTCTCGTCATTATTTGACCACATGGTATTCTTATGTTAGCAGTCTTGAAGTCATCCATTATGATGGTTCCATTGTTCCTGTATCTTGATGTCAGCTCTGACTCAATTTACTTTCTGGGACTAGTGTCTTTCTTCCTTTTGCTGAAAACGGTCATTTCCTGGCGGCGCTTATCATATTTAAAGGCTCGCTTCACTGGCTATCTTGCAGCCTGTTCTAGACCAAGTTCCGCTTATATGGTCATTCCGTGTAAAGTAGATAGGATTTCTAGGTTCGCGTAGTCTACTTGTTAACTTAATTCATTTATATCTACGATTCTCCGTCATTATCGCACTTCAGTTCTTCTTTTCTCCAGATCCTCTCACTTCCTTATAATTGTTCGTCTTGATTGGCATCCAATTCATCCGTTAGCACCTTATCTCATAATTGTTTACCAAACTTTCCTAAGGTGTTCTCAGTATCCCTAATTACTCTTATTTCAATTCCTTCTTACTCGCTAATGGTGTCTTGGACTCCTCACTTGATTTGCATTTAATCAATCTTGATTCCTAATACGTACTATGAATCTGGTGTCATTTCATCGTCAGTGTTACCCACTTCGATAAGTCCTTACCGCCTCGTGTGTACCACGTATCATATTGTAAGTACTAGGCTCTACTTCTGACTTCCACTTGCTCGGGTATTCAGCATAAAGTATATCTGGGGTCCCATACTTCTGTAGCACTAATGAGAGGGGAGGAACAACAAGTTATATTGTCTTGGATAGAGAAGTCCCGCATCATATTTGTTTGTTGAACGGTGTCGCGATTTCGTCACTTTTTTTTATCCCCTTTCAATATGAAATTCCTATAACCTTTATCTGTCAAATATATAATGGTACGCTAGGTTCCAAAATATATACATATAAACACAAGGAATATCAATGGAGGGGTTTAGTATACCTGCAAGCTTTATGTCCTGGCCCTATACATGAGAGCTTCGATCAGATACACTTCGAAGTGGAACCCTCCAATCGTCATCAAATATTCTCCTTCTCTTAGCCTGATTATCCTCCTCCTCTTGTATATATCTGTCACGACCCAACCGGAGGGCCGCGACGGGCACCTGATGCTAACCCACCCGAGCACCTCTTATCATACTTTCACATTTACATCTAGGTAAGCCACATAGCTAAATCATACTTTCCATCCATTAATCATACTAATTCCATTGGGCAACAATACAGATATATCATCATCAATAACAATGCCCCTATAGATGTACATAAGCCGACGAGTCTAAAAAAATGATATCCAAAATATAGGCCAACAAGGACAAATATATCTAACCATATACACATGTCTACGAGCCTCTAAGGAGAGTATGTCATATCATATAGGTGGGACAGGACCCCGCCATGCCCATAAATTTGTACAAAAAATAATAAATACCAAAAGTTGTAGCTCCGAATGAAATGGAGCTCCGCTATGTAGTCCCTGAGTAATAAAGCTATGGATCAAGCCTGTCTTTCTAGCCACCTGCGGGCATGACGCAGCGTCCACAAACAAAAGGACGTCAGTACGAAGAATGTAATGAGTATGTAAAGCATGATCAACATCATTATGAAAGCATAATAGACAACATAAGAAATAGCGTAGGATGGGAGATAGTAGTATCATCGTCATAAACACTTACTAGCTTTTCATATGGACATTCCATTTCTAATGCGTGATTGTGTACATACATCCGTATCTGTTTCCGTACTCATTACATTTCATATCCATTTTCGTATTCATAGGATATTCGTAATTATGTCGTATACATATCCATATCATGTACATAGCATACCCAACCAAGAAGGTTCGGTGTTTCACATACCCGGCCATGGCAAGGCTCGGAGAGTATACATACCTGGCCCTACCAAGGCTCAGGGTTGTTCGTACCCAACTGCAGTGGTGCGCGCGCAATATATATGTATATATATGCTACCCAGCCATATAAGCTCGGGGTTTCATAATAGCCATACATAGAAACATATACATAAAAGCTCATAAGCATCTTTAGCATCGTTACTATCGTCGTTCATTACATCTATGCCTAGAGGATTACTCATCATAGGGGGAATTTAATACAATCGTAACATATCGAGATTCATGAGCTTAGTAGCTTTTAAAGATAAAATCATTTGGAGGACATCATAGGCTCGTAGAAGATTAGATATTTGTCCGAGGAACCATGCCTTATGAAAGAAGGGTTAGCCTTACATACCTTTTTGTTCAACTATTCTATCGCTTGAACGTTCTCCTTCAATGCTCACGTTTCTACCTTCATTAGAGTTATACTATCATTAGAAAATCGATAGCTTAGCATACATGACTAAAGCTAGAGAAAATTGGACAGCATCTCCTTTATTTATACGACTTCCTCCATATCATATATCAACTCCCAAACATCAATAATAACATTCAAAACATCATAACAATAGTCTTTATTCACCTATATTATCCTTACTTCTCAACTCACTTCCAATTATCCATGGTCATAGCACATGATTACATTCATTCATGTACAATGTCTATCCCATGTTCTCAACATCATTTATAAAATAACCATAATCACAACATATCAAGATTCATGACTCAATCCAAGCTACTACTCAAAAATGTCACTATTCTCACATTTAAGACCCATTTCTATCTCCTTCTACAATCAAAGTCTTTCAATGTCTCAATACCGTAAACAATATGGAAATACCATAAAACTTACCTTAGATGGTGTAGGAATGAACCTTGAGTGGAAATACTTCACTTGAACCAAAACCCTAGTTCACCTCCAATGGAATCTTTTGTAGTCCTCTAACCCTTGGAAGCTTTCTAACACATAAACACTTGATTCTAGTCTTTTGATCTTAGTGTTCTCTTGGACTTGAGTGGAATCTGCTTAGAGAATGGTTTTGAGCTCTCAATACTTGTAGAAGATGAAACATGAAATAAAAGAACCCAAGGCATCTATTTCTACAAAAACTAAAAATCAGCCCATCGAATACTATACGGACACTTATACGGTTCGTAGAATATTGTACGGCCCGTATAAGTGTCCGTGGTTCACCTCCCTGAAAATCATCTCCCTGCTGGGAGTTATACGGACCCCTTATATGGACTGTATAAATTTATACGGACCGTAAAAGTGGTCGTATAACTCCACTTCGCTGAAATGATTTTCCGTCGCTTCGTTCGATCTCAAATCCTTATGGAACCTTCTTAACACTTGTTTAGTACTTCATTAACAATATAAGGGAAGTTATAACTCTTCTCTAAAACATCATTAAGTCATCATTAATTGGGTACTCGTAAATCCCTTTCGATACATAACATATACCTTGCCGTTTCTCGGCAACTTTGTTCTTTTACCTCGAATGTCTTTGGAATCTCAATTAGGGTCATCAAATGCTATTTCTTACTTATAGAAATATTGTATACCTCGTGCCCTTCGTTAGTCTATTCACTGTGCATTAACGAAAAATTTTCCGAGGTGTAACATTCTCCCCCCCTTAAGAACATTCGTCCTCGAATGTTAAGTCCTCGGGGATTCTATAAAACTTCCCCATAGTTTCTCCTGTAATATGGAACTACCATCCTTTCACAACAGCCCATAATAACAATGCCTCATAGGGCTACAACATAATAGCAATAGAGTTTGGCCTCACACGACCCAAATGCATAAAAGGGAAAACATACATACCTCATGATCTTGATGTCTCATCTTGGATCTCTTACGGGGGCTGAAATAAGTGCGGGTACTTGAATTTCATAATTTATTCTGCTTCCCATGTCATTTCTTCTCGGTTATTGTTTCTCCACAAAACCTTAACTGAGGCCACTTCTATGTTTCTAAGCCTCCGTACTTGCCTATCCAATATGGCAATGGGTATCTCTTCATAAGTCAACTTTTCTGTCACTTGAACATCATTTACTGGCACGATCCTAGTAGGATCTCCAACACATTTACGAAGCATCGAGACATGAAAAACTGGGTGAACTGACTCCAGATCAGGAGGTAGATCTAACTTGTAAGCCACTTTGCCTACCTTGTGCACAATCTCATAAGGCCCAATACACCAGGGACTAAGCTTCCCCTTCTTGCCAAATCTTATAACGCCCTTCATTGGCGACACCTTTAGGGATACCCAATCTTTAACATGGAACTCTAAGTCCCTTCAACGATTATCCGCATAGGACTTTTGACGACTTTGGGCTGCTAATAGCCGACCTTGTATGAGCTTAACTTTTTCTATGGCCTGCTGGACCAAGTCTGGTCCTATCACTTTAGTCTCTCCTACTTCAAACCACCTAATTGGGGATCTATACTTTCGCCCATATAAATCCTCGTACGGTGCCATTTGGATGCTAGAATGATAACTATCATTGTATGCAAATTCAATAAGGGGTAAGTGTTCATCCCAATTTCCTCCGAAATCCAACATACATGCCCGTAACATATCCTCAAGAGTCTGAATGGTACGTTCAGCTTGTCCATCAGTTTGCGGATGAAATGCCGTGCTAAGGCTCACATGAGTCCCCAAACCCTCTTGGAAGGACTTCCAAAAATTAGCTATAAACTGAGTTCCTCTATCAAAGATAATAGATACTGGAACACTGTGAAGTCGCACTATCTCTTTAACATAAATTTGCATAATCTTCTGCCACATATGTAGTTCTGACTGGTAAGAAATGAGCTGACTTCGTGAGTCTATCCACAATCACCCATATAGATTCATACTTATGTCGAGAACGGGGTAAGCCTGTAATGCAGTCCATGTTAACTACTTCCCACTTCCAAGTGGGAATTTCTATAGTTTGCAACAATCTGCCCGGCTTTTGGTGTTCGATTTTCACTTGTTGACAGTTGGGACATTGAGCTACAAATTCCGCTATATCCTTTTTCATCCCATTCCACCAATATATAGACTTAAGATCATGATACATTTTCGTTGCTCCGGGGTGGACAGAATAGCGGGAGTAATGGGCTTCCCTCAATATTTGGTGGTGTAACCCTGCCACATCAGGAACACATAATCTGCCTTGGCATCGGAGAACTCCGTCTCCTGCAATCTTAAATGATGACTTCTCCTTCTGAGGGGGTGTATCTCTGTAATGCATTAGCATGGGATCTTCATATTGTCGCTCTTTCACTTCCACTACTAGCGACGAGACTGCTGAATTCTGAATGGTAGTTCCCTTGCTACCTGAGTCCACTACTCGAACTCCTAGGCTAGCTAACTGCTGGAGCTCATGAGCCATTTCTTTTTTCTCTGGTCGTACATCACACAAACTTCCCATGGATCTACGGCTAAGAGCATCAGCCACAACATTTGCCTTTCTGGGGTGATATAGGATATCAACATCATAATCTTTTATCAATTCCAACCATCGTCGTTGCCGCAAATTCAACTCTTTTTGCTTGAAGATATACTGAAGGCTCTCATGATCTGTGTAAATATCCACATGAACACAATACAAGTAATGTCTCCACATCTTTAATGCATGAATCACTACAGCTAATTCAAGGTCATGAATTGGATAATTTTTCTCATGTTTTCGTAATTGCCTTGAAGCATACGCAATCACCTTACCATGTTGCATCAACAACACATCCTAGCCCAATGCCTGAAGCATCGCAATAAACAACATAACCTTCCAATCCCTCTGGAAGTGTCAGGACTGGGGAAGAAGTCAATCTATCCTTTAGCTCTTGGAAACTACGTTCACAATCATCTGTCAATTGAAACTTTGCTGATTTATGGGTCAGCTTTGTGAGTGGTGGAGAAATAAAAGAAAAACCTTCCATAAATCTCCTGTAATAACCTGCTAAGCCCAGAAAACTATGAACCTCCGAAGGAATTGTGGGCCTTGGCCAAGTCTTTACGGCCTCAATCTTTTGGCTATCTACCCGAATACCATCGGCTGAAACAATATACCCTAAAAATGTCACTGAATTCAACCAAAACTCACACTTAGAAAATTTGGCAAATAACTCTCGAGTTTGAAGAACTCTAAGGACAGTACGCAAATAATCCGCGTGTTCGGCCTCGGACCTAATATACACCAAGATATCGTCGATGAATACAATCACAAATAAATCTAGGAAAGGCCTAAACACATTGTTCATCAAATCCATAAATACTGCCGGTGCATTAGTTAGCTCGAAGCATCACCCGGAACTCAAAATGGTCATATCTTGTTCTGAAGGCTGTCTTAGGGATATCTTTCTTCCTAACTCTCACTTGATGATACCCGGATCTCAAATCTATCTTTGAAAACCATTTGGCACCTTGTAATTGGTCAAATAAGTCATGAATCCTCGGAAGAGGATATTTGTTCTTAATTGTCACCTTATTCAATTGCCGATAGTCAATGCACATTCGCAAGGAGCCATCTTTCTTTCGGACAAACAACACGGGTGCTCCCCACGGGGATGAACTAGGCCTAATAAAGCCTTTCTGAAGCAAGTCTTTCAATTGCTCCTTAAACTCTTTCAACTCTGCGGGAGCCATTCCATAAAGTGGAATAGATATAGGCTTGGTGTCTAGCAACACATCAATAGGAAAATCAATATCTCTTTCCGGAGGAAGGCCTGGATGCTCTTCCAGGAATACATCCGGAAACTCATTCACTACGGGAACTGATTGAAGAGTCGGTGGTTCAGCTTCTACATCTTGAACCTGAATTAGATGATAAATGCAACCTTGTGTGATCATCTTCCTTGCCTTTAGATAGGAAATAAACCTACCTTTTGGTGTTGCAGTATTCCCTTTCCATTCTAAAACTGGTTCTCCCAGAAATTGGAAACGAACCATTTTCATTGTACAATCAACATTGGCATAGCAAGAAGCCAACCAATCCATGCCCATAATAACATAAAAATTCACCATTTTTAACTCATGTAAGTCAACCATATTACGATGGTCACAAATCACAACTGTACAACTTCTATATACTCGGCTAGCTATTACCGATTCACCAACGGGTGTAGACACCTCAAAAGGTTTGATCGACTCCGATTTGACTCTAAACTGACCCGCAATATATGGAGTAACATATGACAATGTGGAGCCCGGATCTATCAAAGCACGCACATCATGAGAAAATACCGATAATATACATGTGACAACAAAAGGAGAAGACTCAAGCTCTTGGTGTCCAGCCAAAGCATAGATATGGTGCTGAGGATCGCTAGAACTGGGGACTCTCCCTCTGCCTCTACCATGGCCAACTGGCGCAAGTGAACCTAGCCCCATAGGGCGTATAGATGACGAAGATCCGGCTACCGACTCTAAAGGCTGGGTCCTACCTCTACCACCAACTGAGGGGCAATCACGCATAATATGGCCTGGCCGACCACATGAATAGCAAACCTTTGAACCTAATCAGCACTGACCCTAATTTACCTTCCTACACTGGGAACATCGTGGCATGGGTGGTCTCGCCTGACCCGAATCACCCCCGAACTGAGATCCCAAAAAGCTCTGACTCGGCCCGGAATGAGTAGATCTATCAAATCTCTGGCCTGAAAACCGTGGAGGCACACTAGTTATAGAATGGCCGGAATGCCTAGAATATTACTGTCAGTGCCCGCCTCTAAACTCACTTGTCGGACCCGAAGATCTAGCCCTCTTGTTATACCCTCTATTATGCTCACGCTCACTTCTTTGTTGTTGTAGGCTTTCCTCTAAATTCTGAGCATGGGCCTGAATGCGTGAAATATCCATCTTGTCCTGAAGGAACACAATCAAGCACCTATCCATCAAATGTGGCCCTAGGCCTTTCACGCATTGGTGCACTCGGTCACCCATATCCACTACCATGGCCGAAGCATACCTAGCCAATGAATTGAAGCGGAGACTATACACTAAAGCACTCATGCTTCCTTGCCTTAAATTCAAGAACTTATCAGCTTTAGCTCACCGAACCTCTGGAGCCAAATAATGTCGGAGGAAGGCGCCTACAAATTCTTGCCATACCAGGGAAGGCGCATTGGCTCCCCGTGAAGCCATCCAAACCGTGTACCAATGAACCGCAACATCCCTCAATCTATAGGATGCTAACTCCACCGATTCAGTGCCCGAAGCATGTATCAACCCAAGTGTCCTCAACATTCCATCAATAAAATTCTGAGGGTTCTCACCGACTTTGATCCAAAGAATTCCGGAGCGTTTAAGCTAATAAAGTCATGGGCCCTTGCACTAACAGCCCTATCACCTTGCCCTGTACCCTGCCGCTGAGTCTGGGCAGCAACCAATTGAGTAAGCAAATGAATGGCCTCTTTTACATCTTGGCCTGAAGCATCCGGTGGAGGAACTGGAGGTGCTGGAGCTGGGGCTGAGGCTCCCTCACGCTCCTCAGAAATAGGCACTGAATGAGAGGACTTAGATTGAGCCGCATTCTGGGACTCACTTTCCTCTACAACTGTTGGCGGTGCTCTTTCAGACCGCTTTTCTGCCACTGTGTTGCCCTTTTGGGCTGCTGTAGCCTTTCTCTTGACAGGCATCTCTGAAATACATAACACACGGTTAAGGAAAAAGAAGTTCTTATGTTATAGCTCTATCGCACTATCTTATGAAGAAAGAAGGCCATTCATTCCTAAAATGCACGCAGCCTCTTGTTTATAAGTGTGGCGCGCAACATACCCATAACCAACACTGTTATATCCCGTAATTTCGTACATTCGGAAATTTTGAAATAATTTTGACTTGTGAGAAATAAGGCCATATTTTGATTTTATTAATATATATATATGTGGGTTGTTCGTGAAAACTATTGATGCGAAAATATGGAGGAAGGCTAAGGGTAAAATTGGGATTTCGGAAATTAGTTTCGTGAATTACAAAATAAGATTTATAATGAATTGGGCTAAAACAAATGAATGAAAACAAAGGCCCAAGAGTTTAGGGGTGGCCGGTTATGGCCCAAAGGAAAATAATAACCTAAGCCCATGATTTTATAATTAAAGCCTAGCAAATAAATAAAGGGATTAGTTGTTCATTTCTAGAGTTTTCAAGAACAAACAAGAAAAATAAGGAAAGAGAGAGAAAGAAGGAGAGGCCTACGGCCAAAGAAGAGAAAAAGGAAAAAAAAAATTGGAGCTCAAATTCTTAGTTAAAAAAAAATCATCTTTTGTGGAATTACTACTAAGCTCAAGGTTCTCTTCATTGTGATACAAATTTGGGAGCAAGAGAGTATCTTTTTTTATCAAGTGAAGAGTTTGGAAAAAGGTAGGAATTCTACTTCTTTTATTTTGGGAGAATTCTATATATATGTTGTAGTATGTGTAAATGAATGAAAAGTATGAAAATTTGTGTGTGGTGGCCGTGTGGGTCACATTAGTGAAGGAGCAAGAATTAAATTATTTAGTATGCTAATTGTGTTGTTGTGACCTTGTGATGTAAATGGAAGGCTTATGATTTTAGTTGGTGCGGAAATTTGTAGTAAGGTTGTTGTAGGAAAGTAATGTGATTTTAATATGATTTTATCTAATTGCGGGAGTGAAGTTGTTACGTGTAAAGTATTGTTTTAGTTGTGAAATTGAAAGAAGGAAATGTATCGTCGTTGTTTTATCGCACTGGTGGGAAATTTGGGTGAAGTATGTGTTGGTGGAATAGTTTGAATATTTTGTGGATTGAATGAAATGCTTATGAATTGTGTTTGGTTGATCTTGGATTAGTAATGAATATGTGAGCGTTGGAATTGGCTTGAAAATGTGTAGTGAATTGAATGTTAATGGATTATGTAGCAATGAAGACTACTAATGTTAGAATATGTCTTAAATTGATTGTTGGTATTAATTGGTATAATCGTTGGTATTGTTGTTGATATTGTGGCCGAGTTAAATTCTCGGATTTGTTGTTGTATTTCTGGCCGACTTGAATTCTCGGGGATGGCACATTTACAGGGGAAATGCTGCCGAAATTTCCGTAGAAATAAGGTGTTGGATTGGAATTGAGTTCTTAAGTGTTTGTAACTAATGTTTGGTGCGCCTTAATGTGGTTGTAGATTTTGTGGAGCCAAGGGCTTGAATTCGGATTTGCGTAGAGAGCGGGCAAGGTATGTAAGGCTTACCTTTCTTCCCTTTGGCATGATCTTCGAAATGAACAAATAACGTATATGTATGTCACTAAAGAGAAACTCTATTCTTAGAGCCACTAGGATGGCCATCGTCCTTGACTTCCATAAGTATTCCATATGGTTTGATATGCATATGTATATATGATGACGTTCGAAGAATTCAGTTGGTATATTTCCGAACGTGGGTCGAAAGCAAATCGATATGACTTGAGTCCTTGGTAAATAATTCGATATGTATACATGGTTCTAGAGTCTCTATTCGGTTTGGTCCATAATGATATTGGAAAGTTACTTAATATGTTTGTTACTTGAATCTCCAAATACGGCTTACGAAATATCGTTAGGAGGCCCCGTACTTCAAAGGCTCTAATTAATAAGTTCCGAGTTTGTCTACGATCCCTATTGGTCTATCCATACGAGTAAACGTAGAATGGTTAAGATTATTGCATAATTGGGTATTGAGCTAAGTATAAGAATTCATGACCTTAAAATAATTCTATAAGTATTAATGTTCTTAACTTTTGTATACAATCTCGGATCGGGCCGAACGTTCTTCGGCACTAATACGTTATATCCGTGGATCGGGCAGTACGTTCCGCAGCAACACACTGTATGATATTCTATGAGTATGCGTGTATGAATCTGTTACATATGTATATGATATATGATGTCGGTACCTTGATATGACTAAAGTTTGATTATTAAATGCCAGCACATCGATTATTTTACCGAGTCCTTGACAGTCCTTGATACGTGTGAATGATTCCAAGAGTTCTATTTGGTTTGATCCATAACCATGTCTAAAAGGTAGTTAACCTGATTACAGCTTTGACTTTCTAGAAAGAGCTTTTGAAACGATTGTAGAGCGTTCTATACTTCAAACGCTCGTAACTTTTGTATACTAATTCCGATTGACCCGAAACTTGTTCTGAACCTTCATATGTCGATAAGCATGTTGTATATAAGTATGTTGTATCTCGGGTCTTGATTTACGAGTATTTGGTTTCGTACTATTCTGTTCGTGCAAGCTTGATATGTCTATTCACTGAGCCCGGGCCAGGACATGTTATCGTGCGTACTTCTTTGCATTATTCACCGAGTCCCTCTCACTTGCGGGCCGGGACACGTTATATGTATATGCATGTGATGATATGATGATACAGGGGTGGTGGCCAGGATGGCACGTGATGACTTTATCCACCGAGACCCGCAATAGAGGGCCGGGACACGTTATGTACATATATATGACATATGACTCTACCATGCATGATTCTATCTACCGAATCCCTTAGAAAAGGGCCGGGACACGTTATGTATACATATGATATATGACTCTGCCATACATGATCCTATGCACCGAGTCCCTCACAAAAGGGTCGGGACACGTTATACGAATGTATGGTATGTGATGTTGATATGTCTGACCTTATTCACCGAGTCCCTGACTAAAGGGCCGGAACACGTCGTATATATGCAGGTATGTATATGTATATGTATATGATTCATGACTTGAGAGATATTACTCCGTTACCTAAGAGAAAACGTAATGATGCTTTTATACAGTTTTACCGGTTCTGTAAAGTTTCCATTTCTGATTATGTTTCTTCGTTCTATACTTCATGCCTTACATACTCGGTACATTTTCCGTACTGACCCCCTTTCTTCGGGGGCTGCGTTTCATGCCCGCAGGTACAGGCACAGGTGATCCACCACTGTAGGCTCCACTTCCTGCTATTTTCGGAGTACTCGCTTTTGATCCGGAGTCTACTTTTGGTACATACATCTTTTGTTATGTATATATTTCTGTATATCTGACTATTTGGGTACGGCGGGGCCCTGTCCCGTCATACGATTCTGTCGGTCTGTTTAGAGGTCTGTGGACATGTTTGTGGGTTTGGGTCTTTCTGTTCGGATGTGTGTATATGATGTGTTTGGGCGATCCCATTCGCCGCCGCGGCCGGTCCGCATATGTTTACATGTTGCCTTGTTGGCCGGCGTGGCCTTTGTTGGTATTTTCTGTGCGCAGGGTTATTTTGGATAGCCTGTAAAACAAAGGAAACTCTGCCGAAATTTTTCTGGAAATTATCTAAATTTAGAATATAGCCTTGTCGGCTTCTGTTATATACTTGAATGCATTTGATAAATGGGTTTGGGTGCCCAGATCGGGCACGAGTCACGGCCTATGGGGCTGGGTCGTGACAGAAGTGGTATCAGAGCGGTTTGTCCTCGGAATGTCTACAGGCCGTGTCTAGTAGAGTCTTGTTTATCGGTGTGTTGTGCACCACATCTATAAACAGGAGGCTACAGGACATTTAGGATGTTGCCCTTTCTTTGGATTTTAGATCGTGCGATAGAGCTGTGCTATTAGGGTGACTCCTTTCTAACAGATTGCTATGTTTACAGTGATGCCTCCGAAGAAGGCGACGGCTGCCCAGAAGGGCAAAGCAGTAGAGACCAGTCAGGCGCAGCGAGTTACCCGGGCTCGTGTTCAGGATTTGCCCGAGGTTTTATCCCACTCAGAGGGATCTGTCACACCACCGGCGGAGCCTGGAGCAGGTCCATCAGCAGCTCCAGGGGCCCGAGTATCCGCACCCAAGCCTCCAGCTCCTCAGCCAGGGGCGGAGGACAGGACGCTGAGGGAGGCTGTGCAGTTATTGACGACACTGGTAGCGGGGCAGGCTAGCAGACGCGGGCGGAGAGATGAGGATGATAATGGCAGGCGTGACAGCCTGAGGGTTCGAGAGTTCCTATTATGTGGCCCCCCAGAGTTTTTCGGGTCTAAGCCCGACGAGGACCCCCATGACTTCATTCGGGGGATGCGGCGCTCACTAGATTTGGTCAGGGCTTCAGCGACTGAGTCTGTTGAGTTGGCTTCGCATAGGCTACGGGATGTTGCCGCTCACTGGTATGAGTCCTGGGAGTTATCCAGGGGTGAGGGTGCTCCCCCAGCTACTTGGGACGAGTTCGTGGCTGCTTTTACTCGTCACTTTTTGCCCCCAGAGTTACGGCGAGCGCGGGTTGACCGATTTTTGCATCTGCAGCAGAGAGGTCGGAGCGTTCGGGAGTATAATATGGCGTTTAATTCTTTGGCCCGATATGCTCCTGCCGTAGTAGCAGATATGGCCGATCGGATGCACAGATATGTGATGGGGTTAGACCGCTACCTGATTGATGGCTGTATGGCGGTGGCATTGCAGACAGACATGGATATCGCCCGGCTACAGGCCTATGCTCAGGGTATGGAGGACCGACACAGGGTTGATTATCCTAGTAGGGATCGAGACAGGAGGCCGCCCAAGAGGGCCAGGTCCCTGGGATACTCTTGGGAGTTTTGAGGCGGACAGCCTCAACAGTATGTTAGACAATCTTCCCAGCCAGCGCAAAGTGCACCCCCACGGCCTACCGGTGAGAGATTTGATAGTGTGGGATATTCAGGAGCGGGCCAGAGCTCCAGGGCCCCGGATTCACAGCAGAGCAGAGAGTTTGGTCAGACGAGGTTGTCTATGCCGCAGTGTCCTCGGTGCGGCAAGCGTCACCCGGGGGAGTGTCGTCTCGTCACTGGTGCCTATTTTTCGTGTGGCCGCCAGGGCCATATTAAGAGGGAGTGCCCATTTAGAGGTGGTCCAGGTGGTTCAGCCCAGCTCACCGGATCAGTTGCTGGATCATCTTCTCCTTCTGTAGCTATGCGGCCGGCACCGGCAGGTCGCGGTAGAGGTCGAGGTGGAGCTCCCAGTTCCAGCGGTCCTTCGAACCGCTTGTATGCGTTGGCCAACCGACAGGATCAGGAGACGCCACCAGATGCAGTTACAGGTATATTACTTGCTTTCTTATGAAATGTACATGCACGAATGGATATAATTGTCCTCTGGTTGCTAATAGAATTGGAATAAGACCCAAATTGATAAGACTGTCTGAGGTAGTCGTGTATGCAGGTAAAAAGTGAATGTTGAGAATTTGAAAGGACTAACTCGGTAATTACATGATTAGAAAAATAAAAGGGCCCCCTCTCTAGATCGTGGTGGGACCTGCTACGAGAACTTTCCGAAAATTGTTAAGACCCCGACTTGCCCTGAATTATGTGGAAAAGGTCGTGCGGGGTAGTGGATGCAATTATATTAGCATTAACGTACCAAAAGTCACCAGGGTTCCAAGGTTAAGCGTGCTAGGGCTAGAGAAAATTTGGGATGGGTGACCCCCTGGGAAGTACACCAAATTTTTTATAAATGTAAATATAAAGGACAGATGGGGAAAACAGGCGTAACCTAAAGGAAATCAGAATGTACCGAACGGTTAGAAACCATGAATAGGTCGGGTAGGCTAAGGCAGACTCGGCCGGTGAAGGAGAAGGGAGCGCAATACAGTTTTGGAATCAGAGTAAGTTTGAATAAGTGTTTGGAAATATTTTATGAGCAAAATGGTAGTAAATGTATGTGTATGCGTATGACATCCCATTTATGACTGTACCGATTGACGGTGGGCCTCAGCAGCCAGTGTTGCGACATATGAAAGACGTTAGCTAAACGAAATTCAGGAGACAAGTAAGAGGTGTGAAATAGAGAGGTTATGAAATAAACGAGCACTGATCTCACTACAATAAGGGGAGAAGCTTCTGGTATAACAATAGTTGGAAAGAAAAGAAAAGTAAGTGAATGGAAGACAAAGAGGTAGCAATTGTAACGTTTGAAAATTTTTGAAGGAAAGACAGAGACCCCCCCCCCCCCCGAAGTATCATGAGACCCCCTAAGGTCAGTTGAACATTCGAGGATGAATGTTCTAAAGGGGGGGAGGATGTTATATCCCGTAATTTCGCACATTCGGAAATTTTGAAATAATTTTGACTTGTGAGAAATAAGGCCATATTTTGATTTTATTAATATATATATATATATGTGGGTTGTTCGTGAAAAATATTGATGCGAAAATATGGAGGAAGGCTAAGGGTAAAATTGGGATTTCGGAAATTAGTTTCGTGAATTACAAAATAAGATTTATAATGAATTGGGCTAAAAAAAAATGAATGAAAACAAAGGCCCAAGAGTTTAGGGGTGGCCGGTTATGGCCCAAAGGAAAATAATAACCCAAGCCCATGATTTTATAATTAAAGCCTAGCAAATAAATAAAGGGATTAGTTGTTCATTTCTAGAGTTTTCAAGAACAAACAAGAAAAATAAGGAAAGAGAGAGCAAGAAGGAGAGGCCTACGGCCAAAGAAGAGAAAAAGGAAAAAAAAAATTGGAGCTCAAATTCTTAGTACAAAAAAATTAATCTTTTGTGGAATTACTACTAAGCTCAAGGTTCTCTTCATTGTGATACAAATTTGGGAGCAAGAGAGTATCTTTTTTTATCAAGTGAAGAGTTTGGAAAAAGGTAGGAATTCTACTTCTTTTATCTTGGGAGAATTCTATATATATGTTGTAGTATGTGTAAATGAATGAAAAGTATGAAAATTTGTGTGTTGTGGGTGTTGTGTGTGGTGGCCGTGTGGGTCACATTAGTGAAGGAGCAAGAATTAAATTATTTAGTATGCTAATTGTGTTGTTGTGACCTTGTGATGTAGATGGAAGGCTTATGATTTTAGTTGGTGCGGAAATTTGTAGTAAGGTTGTTGTAGGAAAGTAATGTGATTTTAATATGATTTTATCTAATTGCGGGAGTGAAGTTGTTACGTGTAAAGTATTGTTTTAGTTGTGAAATTGAAAGAAGGAAATGTATCGTCGTTTTTTTATCGCACTGGTGGGAAATTTGGGTGAAGTATGTGTTGGTGGAATAGTTTGAATATTTTGTGGATTGAATGAAATGCTTATGAATTGTGTTTGGTTGATCTTGGATTAGTAATGAATATGTGAGAGTTGGAATTTTCTTGAAAATGTGTAGTGAATTGAATGTTAATGGATTATCTAGCAATGAAGACTACTAATGTTAGAATATGTATTAAATTGATTGTTGGTATTAATTGGTATAATCGTTGGTATTGTTGTTGATATTGTGGCCGAGTTAAATTCTCGGATTTGTTGTTGAATTTCTGGCCGAGTTGAATTTTCGGGGATGGCGCATTTACAGGGGAAATGCTGCCGAAATTTCCGTAGAAATAAGGTGTTGGATTGGAATTGAGTTCTTAAGTGTTTGTAACTAATGTTTGGTGCGCCTTAATGTGGTTGTAGATTTTGTGGAGCCAAGGGCTTGAATTCGGATTTGCATAGAGAGCGGGCAAGGTATGTAAGGCTTACCTTTCTTCCCTTTGGCATGATCTTCGAAATGAACAAATAACGTATATGTATGTCACTAAAGAGAAACTCTATTCTTAGAGCCACTAGGATGGCCATCGTCCTTGACTTCCATAAGTATTCCATATGGTTTGATATGCATATGTATATATGATGACGTTCGAAGAATTCAATTGGTATATTTCCGAACGTGGGTCGAAAGCAAATCGATATGACTTGAGTCCTTGGTAAATAATTCGATATGTATACATGGTTCTAGAGTCTCTATTCGGTTTGGTCCATAATGATATTGGAAAGTTACTTAATATGTTTGTTACTTGAATCTCCAAATACGGCTTACGAAATATCGTTAGGAGGCCCCGTACTTCAAAGGCTCTAATTAATAAGTTCCGAGTTTGTCTACGATCCCTATTGGTCTATCGATACGAGTAAACGTAGAATGGTTAAGATTATTGCATAATTGGGTATTGAGCTAAGTATAAGAATTCATGACATTAAAATAATTCTATAAGTATTAATGTTCTTAACTTTTGTATACAATCTCGGATCGGGCCGAACGTTTTTCGGCACTAATACGTTATATCCGTGGATCGGGCAGTACGTTCCGCAGCAACACACTGTATGATATTCTATGAGTATACGTGTATGAATCTGTTACATATGTATATGATATATGATGTCGGTACCTTGATATGACTAAAGTTTGATTATTAAATGCCAGCACGTCGATTATTTTACCGAGTCCTTGACAGTCCTTGATACGTGTGAATGATTCCAAGAGTTCTATTTGGTTTGATCCATAACCATGTCTAAAAGGTAGTTAACCTGATTACAGCTTTGACTTTCCAGAAAGAGCTTTTGAAACGATTGTAGAGCGTTCTGTACTTCAAACGCTCGTAACTTTTGTATACTAATTCCGATTGACCCGAAACTTGTTCTGAACCCTCATATGTCGATAAGCATGTTGTATATAAGTATGTTGTATCTCGGGTCTTGATTTACGAGTATTTGGTTTCGTACTATTCTGTTCGTGCAAGCTTGATATGTCTATTCACTGAGCCCTGGCCAGGACATGTTATCGTGCGTACTTCTTTGCATTATTCACCGAGTCCCTCTCACTTGCGGGCCGGGACACGTTATATGTATATGCATGTGATGATATGATGATACAGGGGTGGTGGCCAGGATGGCACGTGATGACTTTATCCACCGAGACCCGCAATAGAGGGACGGGACACGTTATGTACATATATATGACATATGACTCTACCATGCATGATTCTATCTACCGAGTCCCTTAGAAAAGGGCCGGGACACGTTATGTATACATATGATATATGACTCTGCCATACATGATCCTATGCACCGAGTCCCTCACAAAAGGGTCGGGACACGTTATACGAATGTATGCTATGTGATGTTGATATGTCTGACCTTATTCACCGAGTCCCTTACTAAAGGGCCGGAACACGCCGTATATATGCAGGTATGTATATGTATATGTATATGATTCATGACTTGAGAGATATTACTCCGTTACCTAAGAGAAAACGTAATGATGCTTTTATACAGTTCTACCCGTTCTGTAAAGTTTCCATTTCTGACTATGTTTCTTCGTTCTATACTTCATGCCTTACATACTCGGTACATTTTCCGTACTGACCCCCTTTCTTCGGGGGCTGCGTTTCATGCCCGCAGGTACAGGCACAGGTGATCCACCACTGTAGGCTCCACTTCCTGCTATTTTCGGAGTACTCCCTTTTGATCCGGAGTCTACTTTTGGTACATACATCTTTTGTTATGTATATATTTCTCTATATCTGACTATTTGGGTACGGCGGGGCCCTGTCCCGTCATATGATTCTGTCGGTCTGTTTAGAGGTCTATGGACATGTTTGTGGGTTTGGGTCTTTCTGTTCGGATGTGTGTATATGATGTGTTTGGGCGATCCCATTCGCCGCCGCGGCCGGTCCGCATATGTTTACATGTTGCCTTGTTGGCCGGCGTGGCCTTTGTTGGTATTTTCTGTGCGCAGGGTTATTTTGGATAGCCTGTAAAACAAAGGAAACTCTGCCGAAATTTTTCTGGAAATTATCTAAATTTAGAATATAGCCTTGTCGGCTTCTGTTATATACTTGAATGCATTTGATAAATGGGTTTGGGTGCCCAGATCGGGCACCAGTCACGGCTTACGGGGCTGGGTCGTGACACACACTCTACTGGACACGGCTCGTAGACATACCCTAGGACAGAACTACTCTGATACCACTTTTGTCACAACCCAACCGGAGGGCCGCGACGGGCACCCGGTGCTAACCTGTTACATCCGACATTTTTGCTTATTCAAAAATTCAAGGTAAATTGACTTGCAATGAATAAGGCCACAATTGGACCTTACTTGGCATGAATGTGTAGGTAATGAATACAATGGTGTGGAATTACGAAAGGTGGCCAAGGGCAAAATTGGAATTTTGGAAATTTGCCTTATGGATTACAATATGTAGCCAACAAGTTGGACTTAAAAAAAATAATAATAAATAAGAAAACAAGGCCCAAAAGGGAAGGCCCAACTGGCCATGCTATGTAAAAAGGGCCCAAGTCCATGATTTAATTAGGTAATATTATATATGGTTATACATATCCATAGAATGTTCAAGAAAGCAAGAAAAAAATCAAGAAAAAAGAACAAGACCATTTCGGGTGAAGGAGAGAAAAAAGAAAGAAAAGAAAGAAACATTTTGGAGCCTAATCCTTGAGTTTAAAATTCAATTCTTGTGGGAATACTACTAAGTGCAAAGTCCTCTACAACTTGGTACAATTAGTTTGGCAAGAGGACAAGTTTGGTGCCAAGTGAAAACTTGAAGGAGAGGTAAGAATTTTACCATTTCTATGCCATGAAATATATATATATGTATGTTGTAGTATGTGTGAATGAATGAAAAGCATGAAACTTTTGTGTGTTGGAATGAGAGGGGGTTGGCCGAATGTGTGCATGAAGTGTATGTTCATGATGGCTTGAATTCATGTTGTAATTTAGTTGTAGTATGGTGGAAATTGTATTAGAAATGAAAGTGGAATGAATTGTGGAAGTTGGAGAAACATAGGTTGTGGCCGTGTGGTATTGTTATGTGGTGATGGAGTATGAATTAAATCTTGTTAGCATGTTAAGTGTGTTATGGTGAAGTGAATGGAAAAATAACAATCTTTATTGTCATGGAAAAAATGGTTATCAAGTTGTTGTAGGAAAACATGCAACTTTGTTATGATTTATGCAAAAATAGAAATGAAAGTATGAAGAGGCAAATTATGATTATTGTTGATGAATTTGGAAGATGGAAATGTATAATGAACTTGTATGTTGAAGGTTAGGAAAATTGGATAAGTAGTGGCTTAATGGAAAGTTTGAATGTTTGCATATCTTGTGTATATTATGTGAAAATGGTATGGATGCCTCCGATGTATGTTGTAATGAATTTGGTGGGTGATGAATATCAAAATAACAAGTTTGGTTTGGAAATGTAAGATTGAAACGAAAGATGTTTCGTTATGTCGAAAGATGGCTAGTGATGCCATAGTATGTGTTTTAATGTCTGTTGATTGTTTATGATGTTGTTTCTGGGTTGTTGTGTTAATGAATTGAGCCGAGCTAAGTCTCGGGGATGTCTTATATACAGAGGGAATGCTGCTGAAATTTCGGTAGGCAAGTCTGTGTTAAGTTGGATTATTGAAAAGTTTGAAACTAACAAATGGTAAACTTGACCATTTCTAGATTTTGGACGAACTTGGGATCGACGCCAAGCGAGCGTGAGGCGCTATCGAGGTATGTGAAGCCTTTCCCTTTGTTCTTAGGCATGTTCTGGATGTGATAGGCTCGGCCGCGAGCCTTAAGCACGACTCCGTTCCCCGGAATTCGAGACGGAAAACCGCTCCAATTCCTTCAGTACAATCGAAACTATTTCTTTACAAATTGCCTTTAAAGTGGATTTTTGTACAAAACTTCCCTAAACGGAGTCGGAACACTTCCAAACGATTATGAATGACCTCATAAGGTCTATTAGCGATAATTTACATATGTTGCCTTGAGTTGGTCCGAGGCGGGCCCACGAGGCCCGAAATCTTCTGTATAATTTTAAATACCTCTGTTTTGTCCGATTTTCTCTGAAAACCTCTGGACTATTATTTTTTTTACGATATGACCATTTTTATGCAATTCTTACAAAATGATTTCTGAACATCTGAGAATCTGATTCTGCTAATAATCTGTCGTGCCTTCCCAAGTAGGATATAGGCGCGTACAATGCATACTATCTGGATACGCTGATTTTGGCTCGCCGTTTGGCACCCTTCAGTCTGATTGAGTCTGTACGTGAGTCTGTATCTATGTGGTTTCTCATTGATCTGTTCGTGGCTGTCTCAATTCATTCCTTCACTGCGTCCCGGGTCAGGTTTTGTTATCGTGTATATTCCTCTGCATTGTTCACCGCGTCCCTCGGTGTGCGGGCCGGGATCTGTTATATCTGTATGATTATGATATTATGATCTGTGTATGGGGATGGCGGCCAGGATGGCATATGATATGATCTGATCTGATCTGATTCTGTCTGTCCACCGCGTCCCGTACTAAGAGGGCCGGGTTCTGTTTACCGCGCCCCCAGACAGGGCCGGGATTTGTATGTTTGTATGCATGTGCCATCAGTATTTGTATAAGCACATGCCTCTGTATGATTCTGTATGATTCTGTATGATTCTGCACTACTCTGCATGCATAATTCTGTCTGGCATACTTCTGTCAGTCCGTCTGAATTACGACTATGTCTGTATGTCCGTATGGATTCTGATTCTGTATGTCCGTATGGATTCTCATTTTGTACGTCCGTATGGGTTCCGATTCTGTACGTCTGCATGGATACTGATTCTGCTCGTCTGTCCGGATTATGATCTTGCCTGTCTGTCCGAACCACGATTCTGTTTATCTGTATGGGCCACAATTCTGTATGTCTGTCTAGATCATGACTTCGTCCGTCCGTCTGATTTATGGTTCTGTCCGTTATATTTCTGTGACTCCGGTTCGGACTATGATTATATCTGTTATGTTTCTGCTTTACATACTCGGTACATTTTTCGTACTGACCCCCGTTCTTCGGGGGCTGCGCTACATGCCCGCAGGTACAGACGCACCAGGTGATACGCCGCCAGCGTAGGTTTCTGACTCTGCTGTTTGAAGAGCTCCTTTGATCCGGAGCGTACACTTTTGGTATATATCTTCTGTTTTCCGCATATCCTGTATGTATGGAAATTTTGGGTACGGCGGGGCCCTGTCCCGTCATATGATTCTGTATATCTGTAGAGGCCTGTAGATAGATGTGTGGGTTACGGGTTTCGTCTGTATGTTAGCCTTATCGGCTTATCTGTAAATGTCTGGATGTTCAGGTATATATATCTATATGTTTGCGCGCGTGCCGTATCTGTATCGGCCTACTTCTGTAACATCTGTTTGAAAAAAAAAATATTTGTATGATACGAAATTCAGTCAGGTAGGTATGTACGGGTACCCAGTTAGGGTACCAGTCGCGGCCCACGGGGTTGGGTCATGACAGAAGTGGTATCAGAGCGGTTAGTCCTCGGTATGTCTACAGGCCGTGTCTAGTAGAGTCTTGTTTATCGGTGTGTTGTCCACCACATCTATAAACAGGAGGCTACAGGGCATCTAGGATGTTACCCTTCTTTGAATCTTAGATCATGCGATAGAACTGTATTAGTAGGATGATCCCCTCCTGACGATTTGTTATGTTTTCAGCGATGCCTCCGAAGAAGGCAACAGCTGCCCAGAAGGGCAAAGCGGGGGTCGAGGTAGGAGAAACCAGCCGGGCCTAGAGAGTTACCAGGGCCAGTGCACGGTTAGCGCTTGAGGACGAGCCCCTGTCAGCCGGCTCTGTTACACCGCCCTTATCAGAGGAGATTGGAGCAGCAGCAGCTGCTGATCAGAGGGCGGCTCCACCGCGAGCTCCCGGAGTTCCAGTGCCCGAGCCTCCAGCTCCACAGCCAGGGGCGGAGGACAGGGCCATGCGAGATGCGGTTCAGTTATTGACCACACTAATGACAGAGCAGGTTCGCAGGCATGGATTTGGGGGTGGTCGTGCGGACAGATATGAAAGCTCCAGGGCTCGTGAGTTTTTGACATGTAATCCTCCAGAATTCTCCGGGACAAAACCCGAAGAGGACCCCCAGGAGTTCATTAGAAAGATGGAGAGTACGATACGGTTGATTAAGGCTTCGCCGACTGAGTCCGTCGAGTTGGCTTCGTATCGGGTATATGAGGTAGCGGCGAACTGGTATGAGTCCTGGCAGCTATCCAGGGGTGACGATGCTCCACCAGCAGTATTGGCCGAGTTTACTAAGGCCTTTCTTGATCATTTTCTACCTCCAGAGCTGCGGAGAGCTAGGGTTGATCGATTCTTGAACTTGAGACAGAACAGTAGAAGTGTTCGAGAGTATAGCCTAGAGTTTGACTCACTGGCTAGGTATGCACCCGCTATAGTAGCTGAGATGGCCGACAGGGTGCACCGGTACGTGATGGGGCTGGACCCTTATTTGATTGATAGTTGTTTGGCGGTGGCTTCTCAGCCAGGGATGCATATTGCCCGGGTACAGGCGCACGCCCAGGGTGTGGAGGACCGACATAGGGAACGTCGGCCTGATAGGGGTCACGACAGGAGCCGGCCTAAGAGAGCCAGATCGGCCGGGTATTCAGGGGGATTTCAGAGCGAGTTTTCTCAGCGGCAGGGTAACAGGTATTCGTCCCAGCCAGCACGCAGTATGCCCCCACAGTTCTCAGGACAGAGCTCCAGGTTCCAGGCTCACAGGTGAGCAGAGGTCCCGGTCAATCGAGGCCACCCATACCCCCATGTTCCTACTGTGGGAGACCCCACCCGGGGGAGTGTTATCGCGCTACGGGCGCTTGTTATTTTTGTGGTAGCCCAGATCATCGTGTCAGAGAGTGCCCGCATAAGAGTGGTTCAGGTTCAGTCCAGCCTGCTGGGTCAGTTGCTGGCTCATTTTCTCCTTCGGCAGCCATACGCCCCACGGGGCGAGGAGCACCAGCACCAGCACCAGTGCCAGCGAGTCGTGGCAGAGGTCATGGTGCAACTTCTGGTTACAGCGGTCCTTCGAACCGCGTATTTGCATTGACCGGCCGGCAGGACCCAGGAGCGTCTTCAAGCGCACACCCAGGTATGTTAGTGATCTTTTCTTGAGGGATATGTGTATGAATGGGTCTATACTTTATCATATTATGTGATTTCCTTCTTCTGGGTATTAATAAGAGCAAGGTAATTGTTAACCTGATAGACATTGAGAATTCAGAAGGGCGATATGGAAATTGTATGGTTTAGCCCGGGGTGGGACCCACTATGAGAATTTCCCGAAAATTTATTAAGACCCCGATCTGCCCTAAATTACGTGACAAAGGTCGTGCGGGGCAATCGACGAAATTATATTAGCCCTAACGCGTCAAAATGCATGAAAGTTTCGGAGTTAAGCGTGCTCAAGCCAGAGCAATTCTGGGATGGGTGACCCCCCTAGGAAGTAATGCAAAGTTTTGCACAAGTATAAGTATGATAGATATAAATGAAAATTTGGGGTAATCTAAGGGAAAAGAGAATGTGTGGAGAAATTAGTGCCCTTACAGGAGCCGCACAGACCGACACTGATTAAATGGGCGAATATAGAAAGCGCAATACCGCTCGGAAATTGAGCAAATTCGAATAACAGTCGGAGACGCTCGCCAGTAAGATATTAGTAAATGTATCTGTATGTGTGTATGTGTGTGTGTATGATTTTTGTCTGGTGCCCATATGGATCAAGAGTCGAGTCCTGGCGACTAGTATTGTGATAGACGGAAGATTTTACTAAACCAAATACATGAAGCGAAGCGGGGACGACGATCCGAATGTTGTCAAGGGATAGAAAAGCCCCGGTTACATTATAATTTAGTCTGGTATGACGATGTCTGAAAAAGAAAATGAGTATGGATGGTAGGAAGGATGAAAGATAAGAGTGTGAATAAGCGGAATCTCTGGAAGAGTCGATAAGCGACACGCAAGACGATTCGTATGACCACTTGGCGAAAAAGTTTACAAATAAAGGGAAAATTTCATAAATCACTGGAGCCTTAATAGGAGTGATCTGATTCTAATTCAGATTCTATCTGTTATACTTCTGCACTCCCGATTCTGATAAGGCTCTGCCTATTACGCCTCTGTATTTCTGGACTCGATTATGTTCCCATCTGATAAATCTTTGTACATCCGATTCTGAATCTGTTTCTGGTTGACATACTTCTGTATGATTAACTCTGATTGCGAATCTGTCTGACACACCTCTGCATGTCTGGCTCTGGATATGAATCTGTCTGATATGCCTCTGTACGTCTGATTTTGATCACGCGTCTGTCTGATACACCTCCGTATGTCTGATTCTAATTACGACTTTGTCTGACACATTTCTGTCTGTCTGACTTGATCACGAATCAGTATGATACATTTCTGTAAGTCTGATTCTGATTTCGAATCTGTCTGATACCTCTCTGTACGTCTGATTCCGATCTCAGATTTGTCTGACATACTTCCGTCCATCTGACTTCGACTACGAATCCGTCCGCCATAGTTTAGTACGTCTGCCTCCGATTACCAATCCGTCCGATATGCTTCTACGCGTCCGGTCCTAGTTCTGAATCTGCTGGTATGAAATGTCTGGTATGAAGGGGGATTACGATAATGTGGTAGGGAACTCAGCAGTGTAACAAGAAATGATATTGACTATGATGTCTGGAAAAGCGTTCGTCTGTTACGAGAAAATAGTTTATGGTCCAACAATTATGTGGGGTATGAGAAAGTATATTATGAAGGCATTTGAATCAGTGATGTGAAGAATTACCCCATTATGTTGGTAAAGAAGCTATGTCGGAAGGTCCACGAAGGACAATTATAAAGAGAACCCTCCCGAAGTAGTATGACGCCCCATAAGGTCAATTTAACATTCGAGGATGATTGTTTTAAAGGGGGGGAGGATGTTACATCCGACATTTTTGCTTATTCAAAAATTCAAGGTAAATTGACTTGCAATGAATAAGGCCACAATTGGACCTTACTTGGCATGAATGTGTAGGTAATGAATACAATGGTCTGGAATTACGAAAGGTGGCCAAGGGCAAAATTGGAATTTTGGAAATTTGCCTTATGGATTACAATATGTAGCCAACAAGTTGGACTTAAAAAAATAATAATAAATAAGAAAACAAGGCCCAAAAGGGAAGGCCCAACCGGCCATGCTATGTAAAAAGGGCCCAAGTCCATGATTTAATTAGGTAATATTATATATGGTTATACATATCCATAGAATGTTCAAGAAAGCAAGAAAAAAAATCAAGAAAAAAGAACAAGACCATTTCGGGTGAAGGAGAGAAAAAAGAAAGTAAAGAAAGAAAAATTTTGGAGCCTAATCCTTGAGTTTAAAATTCAATTCTCGTGGGAATACTACTAAGTGCAAAGTCCTCTACAACTTGGTAGAATTAGTTTGGCAAGAGGACAAGTTTGGTGCCAAGTGAAAACTTGAAGGAGAGGTAAGAATTTTACCATTTCTATGCCATGAAATATATGTATGTATGTTGTAGTATGTGTGAATGAATGAAAAGCATGAAAATTTTGTGTGTTGGAATGAGAGGGGGTTGGCCGAATGTGTGCATGAAGTGTATGCTCATGATGGCTTGAATTCATGTTGTAATTTAGTTGTAGTATGGTGGAAATTGTATTAGAAATGAAAGTGGAATGAATTGTGGAAGTTGGAGAAACATAGGTTGTGGCCGTGTGGTATTGTTATGTGGCGATGGAGTATGAATTAAATCTTGTTAGCATGTTAAGTGTGTTATGGTGAAGTGAATGGAAAAATAACAATCTTTATTGTCTTGGAAAAAATGGTTATCAAGTTGTTGTAGGAAAACATGCAACTTTGTTATGATTTATGCAAAAATAGAAATGAAAGTATCAAGAGGCAAATTATGATTATTGTTGATGAATTTGGAAGATGGAAATGTATAATGAACTTGTATGTTGAAGGTTAGGAAAATTGGATAAGTAGTGGCTTAATGGAAAGTTTGAATGTTTGCATATCTTGTGTATATTGTGTGAAAATGGTATGGATGCCTCCGATGTATGTTGTAATGAATTTGGTGGGTGATGAATATCAAAATAACAAGTTTGGTTTGGAAATGTAAGATTGAAACGAAAGATGTTTCGTTATGTCGAAAGATGGCTAGTGATGCCATAGTATGTGTTTTAATGTCTGTTGATTGTTTATGATGTTGTTTCTGGGTTGTTGTGTTAATGAATTGAGCCGAGCTAAGTCTCGGGGATGTCTTATATACAGAGGGAATGCTGCTGAAATTTCGGTAGGCAAGTCTGTGTTAAGTTGGATTATTGAAAAGTTTGAAACTAACAAATGGTAAACTTGACCATTTCTAGATTTTGGACGAACTTGGGATCGACACCAAGCGAGCGTGAGGCGCTATCGAGGTATGTGAAGCCTTTCCCTTTGTTCTTAGGCATGTTCTGGATGTGATAGGCTCGGCCGCGAGCCTAAGCACGACTCCGTTCCCCGGAATTCGAGACGGAAAACCGCTCCAATTCCTTCAGTACAATTGAAACTATTTCTTTACAAATTGCCTTTAAAGTGGATTTTTGTACAAAACTTCCCTAAACGGAGTCGGAACACTTCCAAACGATCATGAATGACCTCATAAGGTCTATTAGCGATAATTTACATATGTTGCCTTGAGTTGGTTCGAGGCGGGCCCACGAGGCCCGAAATCTTCTGTATAATTTTAAATACCTCTGTTTTGTCCGATTTTCTCTGAAAACCTCTGGACTATTATTTTGTTTATGATATGACCATTTTTATGCAATTCTTACAAAATGATTTCTGAACATCTGAGAATCTGATTCTGCTAATAATCTGTCGTGCCTTACCAAGTAGGATATAGGCGCGTACTATGCATACTATCTGGATACTCTGATTTTGGCTCGCCGTTTGGCACCCTTCAGTCTGATTGAGTCTGTACGTGAGTCTGTATCTATGTGGTTTCTCATTGATCTGTTCGTGGCTGTCTCAATGCATTCCTTCACTGCGTCCCGGGCCAGGTTCTGTTATCGTGCATATTCCTCTGCATTGTTCACCGCGTCCCTCGGTGTGCGGGCCGGGATCTGTTATATCTGTATGATTATGCTATTATGATCTGTGTATGGGGATGGCGGCCAGGATGGCATATGATATGATCTGATCTGATCTGATTCTGTCTGTCCACCGCGTCCCGTACTAAGAGGGCCGAGTTCTGTTTACCGCGCCCCCAGACAGGGCCGGGATTTGTATGTTTGTATGCATGTGCCATCAGTATTTATATAAGCACATGCCTCTGTATGATTCTGTATGATTCTGTATGATTCTGCACTACTCTGCATGCATAATTCTGTCTGGCATACTTCTGTCAGTCCGTCTGAATTACGACTATGTCTGTATGTCCGTATGGATTCTGATTCTGTAAGTCCGTATGGATTCTCATTTTGTACGTCCGTATGGGTTCCGATTCTGTACGTCTGCATGGATACTGATTCTGCTCGTCTGTCCGGATTATGATCTTGCCTGTCTGTCTGAACCACGATTCTGTTTATCTGTATGGGCCACAATTCTGTATGTCTGTCTAGATCATGACTTCGTCCGTCCGTCTGATTTATGGTTCTGTCCGTTATATTTCTGTGACTCCGGTTCGGACTATGATTATATCTGTTATGTTTCTGCTTTACATACTCGGTACATTTTTCGTACTGACCCCCGTTCTTCGGGGGCTGCGCTACATGCCCGCAGGTACAGACGCACCAAGTGATACGCCGCCAGCGTAGGTTAATGACTCTGCTGTTTGAAGAGCTCCTTTGATCCGGAGCGTACACTTTTGGTATATATCTTCTGTTTTCCGCATATCCTGTATGTATGGAAATTCTGGGTACGGCGGGGCCCTGTCCCGTCATATGATTCTGTATGTCTGTAGAGGCCTGTAGATAGATGTGTGGGTTACGGGTTTCGTCTGTATGTTAGCCTTATCGGCTTATCTGTAAATGTCTGCATGTTCAAGTATATATATATATATATATGTTTGCGCGCGTGCCGTATCTATATCGGCCTACTTCTGTAACATCTGTTTGAAAAAAAAAATCTGTTTGATACGAAATTCGGTCAGGTAGGTATGTACGGGTACCCAGTTAGGGTACCAGTCGCGGCCCACGGGGTTTGGTCGTGACATAACCCACCCGGGCACCTCTTATTATACTTTCACATTTACATCTAGGTGAGCCACATAGCTAAATCATACTTTCCATCCATTATTCATACTAATTCCATTGGGCAACAATACATATATATCACCATCAATAACAATGCCCCTATAGATGTACATAAGCCGACGAGGCTAACAAAATGATATCCAAAATATAGGCTGACAAGGCCAAATATATCTGACCATATACACATGTCTATGAGCCTCTAAAGAGATAATGTCATATCATATAGGCGGGACAGGACCCCGCCATGCCTATAAATATGTACACAAAATAATAAATACCAAAAGTTGTAGCTTCGAATGAAATGGAGCTCCACTATGTAGTCCCTGAGTAATAAAGCTATGGATCAAGCCTGTCTCCCTTGCCACCTGCGGGCATGACGCAATGACCACAAACAAAAGGACGTCAGTACGAAGAATGTACTGAGTATGTAAAGCATGATCAACATCATTATGAAATCATAATAGACAACATAAGAAATAGCATAGGATGGGAGATAGTAGTATCATCGTTATAAACACATACTTGTTTTTCATAGGGACATTCCATTTCTAATGCGTGATTGTGTCCATACATCCGTATCTGTTTCCGTACTCATTTACATTTCGTATCCATTTTCGTATTCATAGCATATTCGTATTTATGTCGTATACATATCCATATAATGTACATAGCATACCCGACCAAGAAGGTTCGGTGTTTCACATACCCAGCCATGGCAGGGCTCGGTGAGCATACATACCTGGCCCTACCAAGGCTCAGGGTTATTCGTAACCAACTGCAGTTGTGCGCGCACAATATATATGTATATATATATATTCTACCCGGCCATATAAGCTCGTGGTTTCATAATAGCCATACATAGACACATATACCTAAAAGCTCATAAGCATCTTTAGCATCGTTACTAGCGTCGTTCAGTACATCTATGCCTAGAGGATTACTCATCATACGGGGAATTTAGTACAATCGTAACATATCGAGATTCATGAGCTTAGTAGCTTTTAAAGATAGAATTATTCGGAGGACATCATAGGCTCGTAGAAGATTAGATATTTTTCCGAGGAACCATGCCTTATGAAAGAAGGGTTAGCCTTACATACCTTTTCGTTCAACTATTCTATCGCTTGAAATTTCTCCTTCAATGCTCACGTTTCTACCTTCATTAGAGTTATACTATCATTAGAAAATCGATAGCTTAGCATACATGACTAAAGCTAGAGAAAATTGGACAGCATCTCCTTTATTTATACAACTTCCTCCATATCATATATCAACTCCCAAACATGAATAATAACATTGAAAACATCATAACAATAGTCTTTATTCACCTATATTATCCTTACTTCTCAACTCACTTCCAATTATCCATGGTCATAGCGCACGATTAAATTCATTCATATACAATGTCTATCCCATGTTCTCAACATCATTTATAACATAACCATAATCACAACATATCAAGATTCATGACTCAATCCAAGCTACTACTAAAAAATGTCACTATTCTCACATTTAAGACCCATTTCTATCTCCTTCTACAATCAAAGTCTTTCAATGTCTCAATACCTTAAACAATATGGAAATACCATAAAACTTACCTTAGATGGTGTAGGAATGAACCTTGAGTGGAAATACTTCACTTGAACCAAAACCCTAGTTCACCTCTAATGGAATCTTTTGTAGTTCTCTAACCCTTGGAAGCTTTCTAACACATAAACACTTGATTCTAGTCTTTTGATCTTAGTGTTCTCTTAGAATTGAGTGGAATGTGCTTAGAGAAGGGTTTTGAGCTCTCAATACTTGTAGAAGATGAAAAATGAAATAAAAGAACCCAAGGCATCTATTTATACAAAAACTAAAAATCAGCCCATCGGGTACTATACAGACACTTATACGGTCCGTACAATATTGTACGGCCCGCATAAGTGGCCGCGGTTCACCTCCCTGAAAATCATCTCCCTGCTGGGAGTTATACGGACCCCTTATACGGATCGTATAAAGTTATACAGACCGTACAAGTGGTCGTATAACTCCACTTCCCTGAAATGGTTTTCCGTCGCTTCGTTCGTTCTCAAATCCTTATGGAACCTTCTTAACACTTGTTTAGTACCTCATTAACAATCTAAGGGACATTATAACTCTGCTGCAAAACATCATTAAGTCATCATTAATTCGGTACTCATAAATCCCTTTCGATACATAACGTACACCTTGCCTTTTCTCGGCAACTTTCTTCTCTGTCCTCAAATGTCTTTCAAATCTCAATTAGGGTCATCAAATGCTATTTCTTACTTATATAAATATCGTGTACCTCGTGCCCTTCGTTAGTCTATTCATTGTGCATTAACGGAAAATTTTTCGAGGTGTAACAATATCTCATAACATATACTGGCGATCCCTGATTAACTAACTCCCCAGACTGAGGACTATCCGGTACCTCCGTAACGCTAATGTCCATAGCGGCCCTAACATAATGCTGAACCTAAAGGGATACTGGATGTGTCAACCCCTGCTCTGCTCCCATCACATCTTGCTCAATAGGCCCCGAATGCGAAACTAATATCAGCGGTGAGATCGTAACCGAAACCGCTCGGATAGTTGTCTCATATGAACCCTCAGACGGGTCCTCCTCAATAGAAGTCATAATCTCTAAAGGGTCTGACTCAATGATGATCTCTGAGGAATCTGTCTAAATCGTTTAACTTATGCTTCTCATCTTTTTTTTTTGTTACCTTCTGACCTGCATCGGCAGGTGGTGCTATTTTAACATCCACCCTCGGAGCTGTCCCCACACTTCTACTAACTAAAAATTTTCGACATTACCATAATTCAAACGGGTAAATAGGATTAGGAGCGAACTTTCCTATGTTTTGGCTCTATAGCACTGTCACGACCCAAACCGATGGGCCGTAACAAGTGCCCGACCAGTACTGGCCAAGCACTCATGTGCTTGCGTTTACTTCTCACTGACTATCCTGGGCCCATATACAATCTGTAACTGTGCTACACTGTCTCCCGAACAATCATCATAAAAGACACCCTACCAGGAACTCACGGCCAACGCATACATAAAAACATAAACACTGAGAATAACAGCGTGAGCTGATTTGGCCGCCACACATATATACTGAACAACAAAATACACGCAAACGTGGCTGCAAAATATCACGACTACATATAACTGTCTATAGACCTCTATGGAGTACAAACTGTGGAAAGGACAGGACAAGGCCCTGCCGTACCCATATATGTACATAACAAGATGGCATACCAAACGGACTGAAGCTCCAGATCAATGGAGCGTACTGACTGCCGCTGAGGGGAGGTCCTACTGTTGTGAATCGTCCGACTAGCTACCTGATCCTGCGGGCATGAACGCAGCGTCCACAAGAAGGGATGTCAGTACGAGTAATATACCGAGTATGTAAGGCATGAATAGTAACATAGTAAGGGATGTGAAGTATGAATAATAACAGAATGGAAATATAGAGCATATCGTAGGATAAAAGAGTAACCTGTACATATGAGTGCCTCTTAGGGCGGATGCCATGCATGCTTAGCTTTAATTGAAAAACATTTTTTTGTTCATATATACAGAAAATATGCCGAGGCGTCGGCTCTGATCCATTTAGCCATATGTGTCCCGCGTTCTGGCATCCCGCATCCGGGATGATAAGTTACACCAACTGATCAGGTGGCAATGCGTCTATAGCGCCACATGTGTCCCTTTTTCCCCATATTCCCTATATACATATACATATACATATATAATATAAGCAGCATGCATGAGAGCCCAAGAAAAGCTATAACTCTATCGGAGTGACGTAAGGTCGGTAACCTCCGATTATATTATGGAATAATCATCACCGTTCTATTCCACCTTGAAGGAACAATTATTTTAAGGTGAGACTATCAATGAAGAATAACATTAAGAGAAAACATAGAATAAGATCACAAATCTCATAGGGCGTCAATTCATATACTTTGGAATCTTTAAAAATAGTCATCATCCATGAATTAATTGAGAAATCAAGAAATAGCTCAACATTCTTATTTCGTCATTGAAATCGTAAACTTGGAACCTTTAAACCCGGAATCATCATCATCATAATCAAGTAGGAAAATATTTGCATTTTTGGCACCATTGTCATCATGATAAAAACATGTTCATCCTTGTTATCATAAGAGCTTACAAAATCATAAACCTCTGTTTTGGAAAAACATGGACATTTTGGAAAAACATTTACGGGTTGTCAGGAAGGGAATCATGCCTTGGAATCATAGACTTTTAACTTTTGAAAACAAGAAGATATGGAAACATTTATGAAATCATAACATAGGAATCATGCCTTTGAAAGAAAGGGATGAGCCTTAACATACATGTTCAGCCTCCTATTTTCTACGCTTATCCGTCCGTACTCGTAAACCTACATTTGAGAGAATTCAAACTATCGTTAGACTCATCGTTGCATACGTGTACTAAACTTTCAATTTAACTACTTTATATTCTTCCGAAAATCGGGCAGCATCTCCCCTATTTATATGCCTAGCCGGAAATCATAATCCAACAACCAAAACAACAACAACAATACCAACATCAACAACATCATTTCCAACACCAATATGTACCATAAAACAGCCCACACGCTGTTTCCAACTTCCATAACTAACCAACTTACTACACAATTATTTAACGACTTTATCTCCGTAAATAAACCAAAATTAACATTAATAATAGGAGATTCATACCTTATTCTTGTTAAAACAGAGATATCTTCAATATCTACCTTGAATCCACCGCAAAACCATACTAGAATCACATCCATGCGTTTATCCGAGCTTCGATTAATACTCCTCGCCTGAAAATTGCTCACTTTGTGATCCCCCTCTCTCTCTTCAATTTTCCGGAAATTTCTGGGAAAATCTGGTGAAAAACAATGGGTTATTACCTTTTTTATAAGGGTCAAATTCGGGTCGGGTCACGGTAGCATTTTACTGTAGCAAATAATGTAACAAGTCGGTACTGTAGCAGTACTGTGGCATGCGTTTCTGCTCTGTCAGCTGAACTTGTAAAGTCCATAATTCTCTACTCCGATATCCTATCGATGAGCAGTTTGTTGCGTTAGAAACTAGACTCGACGAACTTCATTTTAAGCTTTTGTTTCACCTTAAAACACTTCATATGCTAAGAGATATGCGTCCCCCAAGTTGGACCAAAATGTTCACACAAAACATTACCCATCCTTTCTCAAAAGTCGTACCACTCCATTTCTTCCACTCATTTCCTTATAAAACCTTCCAGTATACCTTATATACATCCTTCACTATTAAATATACTTAATAATGCTTGCTCCTTATATTCCAAAGTGATTTTACTTAACCCTAACTGAACGTACTTATGTTTCAAATTTGATAAGTGTTCTTCGAAGATACGGGGTGTAATAAGCACGATCTAGATTATGAAGAAAGGATACATTCCTAAATGTCCTGTAGCTCCTGTTTATAAGTATGGTGCATTTCATACCCATAAAAAATACTTTACTAGACACGGCTCATCGACATCCATAGGACAGGACCTGCTCTGATACCAAGTTTGTCACACCCCGACGAGGAGCATGACGGGCACCGACCCATAGGTCGGATACCAACTGGCGTAACAAATACCATGATTATCTTTTTATCATATAATATAACTCAAGGGACACCTGCATGCAGAAAAGGCCCAAATACAGAAAAATGCAATAATTCAACACACACACACATACACAAAAAAAATATTAATATATATATATATATATATACACACACATACATAAGCGAGCCGATAAGGACGCTTCAACATAATAAGTGTCATAAAACCGACAAGGTGAGACATAATATCTACATACCCCACTGTGTCTATGAGCCTCTAAGAGTGTGCATATGGATATATATCATGATAATAGAAATATAGCAAAAGCTAGCAAGTCCGGTATAGTGGCACTTGCTAACCATCCGCTGAAGTTGATAATCCTACAAAGAGGTCCTCTGCTCTATCAGTCAGGACCTGCAACATTAAATGCAGCATCCCGTGGGATGGGACATTAATACGAATAAAAGTACTGAGAATGTAAGGCAGGAAACAACATCGTAAGTGAGACATAAATATAGAAGGATAGAAGTAACCTGAGCCATCTAAAAACGTATAATATGCAATGCATGAGTTTAAAAATCATATGCAAGTACATATATATATATATATATATATATTACATCATCATCCTGCATCCGGGGTATCATCATAACATGCCCACTGCAGTGGTGTGCACATCTATGTGCCTATCCAACCAACTATAACGAGGCGCAGTGTAGTAAAATACTGCAATACATATATATAATGCATGAGGAATCAATGAACTGACATTGGGCCTTTTGGAGTAACGTAAGATCGGTAACCTCCGAATAAATTATGGAATTCGTATCGAATCCAAACAAATAACTTAAGGATGATAAATATGATAATAATTCAATAATCAATCAAATAATTAAGGCATTAAAATTTGAATTACATAGCATAGGAATGGAGTAAATTTGTTATGGAATGCTCGTGTTCATATTCTAGTCGGATTCGTGCCATAGAAAGAGGGAAACAAACACCTTACAAACCTTAGTTGTCAAGCCGTTACTTGAAAGAATCCTTTATTCTGATGTTTTCCCTTCACCCGAACCTATATTAAAAAATATATCCTTAATCATATTACATCATGTTCATGCACCAACTTAGATAAGTTGTATATCGAAGGATGATTCGGGTTAAGAGAACTCGGGCAGCATTTACCCTATAACACCTACTTCCTCCAAATTCTAAAACAACTCCCAAACATCATTAACAACATCAACCATAACATAATCAAGATACTACATGACAAACATATAGAAATCCATCCGAAACGTCCTTCGAAAATCAGTCCATAAGCCAACAACATCGACTTATCAAACTACGACCTTTATACCATGTTTTCCTTTACTTTAAACCATTAAAATCCTCCAAAAAGAACTCAATATCAACAACATCAAATTCAATTCAACTACCAATTCATCCAATCAACCATAATTCAATATAAGGTTTTTTCGTCTTTCGCTCAATTCATTAAAAACGCTATAATCTAATGAATATAATCTCGAATCAGTGTAATTCCAAGGATATCAAGAGAGGATCTTACCTTATTAAATTCCAATTGATCCTTGATGGTTTCAGACCTAGTAGCTTGCAATCTTTCATCTGCTTCACAATAATCATGATAACACGATGTTGCCACGGGCTTCCCGAGCCTAGATTACATAAACTCCTTATAATTTCTTGGTTTTAATGATAGTGAAAATTAGGAGAGGTGAGCTAGATGTTTCTAGAACTTTTGGGTGTAAGAATGAGGTAAAAATAAGTGGGGGTTGGTATTTATTTGGTGGAAGGTCGGTTTCCACCGACTTACCATTTGCCCTTCGCGTTCGCGGAGATGCCTCTAACAGCCTATCTTGAAATGCCCATAACTTTCTATTCCGATTTCGTATTGATGAACGGTTTGTTGCATTAGACACTAGACTCAACGAGCTTCAATTTACATAGGCTATGAATTCCATAACTCCTCATATTCTAAGATATACACCTCCTTCAAGTTGGACCAAAAATTCTGTACGGAATTCTGCTAAGTTATTCCAAAATTTCGACAAACATAATTCCTTCATTTCGCTTGATCCCGGAACTCTTAGATACTCTCTTAACACTTGTTAAAGATCTTGTTTAACCTTATAAGAGTTCCATGACCTCTCCGGATAACATTACTTTACTTACGACGCAAATGACGCGAAAATATTCGAGGTGTAACATTACTATTTTTCAACTTTTGGGTTCAAAACCCCGATTTCCCCAATCAAACTCGGATAAAATGAATAACCTACGAAAATAAACTTAAGGAGACATTAACATAAAGATTAGATACTTAACCCCTTATCGAGACGAGAGGAACGTCGCAAAAATCACCTCAAATGAAACTCTAGAACTAAAGTTATCCTCAAAATACGAAATGAACGTAGTCTGATTTTTATTACATAGATATTTTCGCCATGGCAGACCAATTTCTGCAATGGAGGGCCCGCCGCGGTGCCTTGATGTCCACCACGGAAACCCACCAGATACAACAACAATTGTCCATACTAAAATGACCATTACTCCCTCATACGAAGGCGAAATGCGACGATTCTTTTTTCTATGGCATTGTAATTGCCATACGGATTTAATGGTTCAATCGAAACCCAAAACACTGGTGTTTTGATCAATATAGTATCCTTTATGGCCAAAGAAACTATGACGAAACATCGAATACGAGCGCGACATGACCTAAATCCATCTGAAACTCATAGGAATCTCACCAAAATTTGCGGACAAGTCCAGAATCATCATACGAACTTGTTGGAACTTTAAAAACATCGACACGGTGTCATCTTAATCCAATGTTGACCAAGGTCAACACTAACTCTTTAACTTAACTAATCTCTCCACCAATGACTCAAATCACACCTAAACACTTCGGAAACCAAACCAATGACTCCACTAAGTCATAAACCACATTTCAGACCTAATGGAACTGTTGACATTTGATTACAGGTACGTTTAACAAAAGTCAACTATTGGTCAAAGGTTTTTCTCTTTAAGACACTAGATTCCACAAATGCTACTAGAACTCATTCGAAGATCTCAGAAACCATTTCGCCCATCCCCGCTGGTCAAAATCATACTTACGGGACTCAGTGAAAGGTCCACGAGGGTAAATGGGTCAAAAGTGTCATTACATCAGATACAAATAAAACAATCGTTCGTCCTCAAATGAAGAAAGGGAGTACGAAGCTGACAATAACCGATGAATCTTCTTTAAACTCGTACGGAAGTCTCCACAGGAAAGAATTACGGTGATAGTACATTCGTTCATCTTGTCAAACCGAATTTACTTTATCTTATCTCAATACCCAAATTTCCATATTTTCCATACTCAAAATTCTTACACCACCGATTCCCGAATATAGAACTGCCTCTGCTGGAATACTCTGATTTGATATAACCATACTTCTGTACGTGATCGATAGGTTCTGCAAACATTACCCAAATAGCACAATCCCCTAGTATAGCCACAAAACATAACCCACTTTGAACCGATAAGATATTTTGATTCCTCTAACCTTTCTTTCACATCTTCTAAGCCGTTTCTCGCACCACGATTCCTTAGAAACTCATAGACACGCGCCATATGTCCGATCATGATTTGTTTTTGCCTGAAAGAACTCTTGCTTATCGGAGCAACTCTAAGTAATCCCATCAACTGATCTTACCCAAAGCCGATTACACTAGCTCTAAGTATACTAGTCCCGAAACCAGGTGTCGAAACTCCTTACCCCAATCTATACCTCAAATTTGCATACCTACTAATTACCTTACATAGCTAAATCCATAGAAATTCACCTCATCACTCTAAGGACTTCTCACAACCATTTGTGCATCCTCAATCATCACAAAGTACCGATGTAAACCATTATAACTATCCGAGTAGCTGTCCTCAGTAAAATATCATCAAGTCCACTTGAAAAGCCATATAAAGCTTAGTAAACCCCTCATACCTCAATTCTTAAATGTAAACCATCTGGTCCTTGAAGGTGATTTCCTATGAAACTCGTAAGTCCTTATGAAAATATAAACATAGTCCACCAGTCTCTAATCAAAAAATCCTAATCCGGATTGAATGTAAAAACCCCCTAAATACCACCAATAGTCATCATCCACCACCGCGAATACGGTCTCATCTCAAAAACATAACTCTAACTTCCAATTTATAGAGATTCCCAAATCTTCCTTCCCGTCAGACCACTCTGGCTCATCCATTGAAGAGTGCTATGCAATTACCCATCTCGATACAACACAAGCCACTTCCCATAGATCTTAGCCTGTCGGCCACCTGAAATTTGTTTCTCATCAACTGCTGATCACGAAACCTCACAGAACCCATCACAACACTTAGTCCATTACTGTAGACTTCTTTCTCGTACTTAACAATCATACCTCATCCAAAAAATGCAAAACAACAACACCACAATCCATACCTAAGCTAAGTAATCCTGAAGATCGATCAACTCTACTCTTATTTTAGTTCTTCACTTCCCTATTCCATTTAGATCATATTCACCGCCACTGACTGACCATCATTTGAACCAACTCAAAAGTATGACTCATACCCATAAGTTTTGTAACTAGCTTAGTCAATCATGGAGATAGTAGTATGCCACAAGCTCTACACCCGAGAGTTTCCTTTGCCTCGCTCGAACATCACACTGGAAACCACTGTAAACCCGGTACATCACATAGACCATTCTTCAAGAAGTTTTTCCACTAGAAATTTTTTACCAACCCTGGTTATCTCAACGAGAAACGATCATTGCCGATGCAATACCCCAAAACCAAAACTGAACCTATTCATAAATAGAAAGGCGACCCTTAATTACTGAACCAGAAAACCTCTAATCAAACCGCGCGTTTGTCCCTGTCATTCGATCAACTCATCAGAGTTACAACAACAATAATAGCAAGAACTAGCCAAAACTTACACAACAGATACAAAGCCCTCAACCCTAGTCCAATATTAGATGCAACACCCGATAACCCTCTAAGTACTAAGCATTACCCTGTGCTCCACACTAGAGTCATTTCTATTAGTAAACTAATCCCCCTAGAGCCTATGACATACTTGATCCTACCAATTCATACATAACCCTCGACTCCACTCCACACTGCACAACTGCAACATTACTCTCAAACTACTTGCTCTTGTTTCAAACGATCCCCTTTTTATCCTTAATCTAGATTAGAGATTCAAGCATATTATTTACTAATTTATGAAATCCCATCTTACTATTAGCAAAACTCACCAATTAAACTAATATTTAAAGCCTAAAATTCAATTATCAAAGCTAAGGTTGAAACTCATTTTCTCTAACTAGTCCCCATTCATTCCCACCATTAATTCAAGCCTAAGATGATAGATAATCATAAGTTAAGTTAAAGGAACTCACCCCCAGAAGAAACAACTTCAAAAACTCATCAATTCACCCTAGATGCTCTCTAGATCAAATTTGTGAATAGGTGGAATGGGTTCGAAGTAAGGAAATCAAATAAGGTTTCTGATCTACTATCTCATCATCTCGATCAAAAGAACCACTTTGGCAGTCCTGCCCTAGCGGTGAGTTAATCCGCTATAGCGAAACTTCATTAAATGGCAGACTCTCGCCACAGCAGGCCAGGCACCGCCGTGGTGGACCCGCTACGGCGCTACTGGGCTCGCCATGGCGAGATACCAAATATGTCACGACCCGACTAAGGGGCCATGACGGGTATCCGGAGTTGACTACCGAGCACCACTCGTTACGCTAGTCATCATACTCATCCTGGACACATATAATATCAGAGGCAACACATGCATATATATAAGCCCCCACGGCTGCAAAAAAAATTGATGTACAAAAATACAATGTAGTCATGATGGGACATCTACTACCCACACATACGTATCTACGAGCCTCTACTAGAGTACTAAGACATAAGGACGGGACAGAACCCCGTTGTGCCCAAATATATACACAAAATAATATCTCAAAAATGGCACCTCCGGAATAGTTGAGTGCTCCTGTAAATCTGTTGAGTAGCTCCTAGGAATCTGGGCCACCTCCCTATCTACCTGTGGCCATGAACACAACGTCCAAAAAGAAAGGATGTCAGTACGAACATTGTACTGAATATGTAAGGCATGAATAATACTGGCATAATAAAGAAATAATGAGACATGAGGTGAAGATATAACCTTCTTAGCTTTTAATGGAAAACACATGTTATGCGTATCAAATATACCATCATCGTTAACCCACGTCCGGGTAACTATCGCACGGCGCCCACTAGTAGTGTCATGTCTTTCCATCGAGGAATGGTGTTATCTCAAGCCGCCCGCCTTAGCGGTGTCATGCCCGGCCATCTAGGCACGGTGTAATCACAAGTCGCTTGCCTTAGCGTGTCATGCCCGACCATCTAGGCACGGTGTAATCTCATCATTATATACTTATCATAAAGCATGCATTAGAAATCAATTGAATACCACAACTCTATCGGGGTGACGTAAGGTCGAGAACCCCCGATTCCATTATGGAGTAGTCATGATCATCATAGCTCACCTTGAAGGAACTAGTGTTATAAGGTGAGTCTCGCCACAATGAATAATATCAAGGAATCATTTACTTCATAAGAATATCATATCGTAAGCTTTGGAGTCTCTAGACTTAGACTCATCATCAGCATTATCATATTCATAACTTATCTCTTATCTTTATCTCATGATTAGTTCTTAATAGTCATAGGCTTATAATTTTCGGAATATGAGAAAGTCATGGAAAGATAAAGGAAGTCATATTGTAGGGATCATGCCTTAGAGAAAGAAGGGACTATCAAACTTTATCAATTAAACGCTCCCCTCCAATGTTCACAATTCTACATTCAAGAGAATTCGTACTAGGATTAGATAATCGGAAACATACTTAAGCTTAAGCTAAAGATAACGAAAATTGAGCAGTATTTCCTTTTTTTGCTACAACTTCCTCCATATGATATAACAACTCCCAAACATCAATAACAACATTCATAATGTCATAATCCATAACAAGTTCGACATTATCCAATTCCCAAAATTCCCTCTCAAAGTCATTGATAACCATAGCCATAATATAACACCACATTCATCCTCATATCGAGTTTCTCCAATTATATTAATACCATTTATAACAAGATTATACTCAAAACATCTCAAGAAGTATGATTGATGTCACACTACTATTCAAGAACACCATTATTTCACACATGAACTCCATATTCTACTTTCTTCCATAATCCAAGTCTTTCAACCACTCAATACTCTAAATGACATGAAATTATCACAAAACTCACCTTTGATTGTGTAGAAATGGGTTTTGGATAGAAATGCCTAACTTGGAGAAAACCCTAGCTTCAACTTCCAAGAGATTCTTGACTCCTAGCAGCCCTAGAAAACTTCATTGCACTTGATTCCCTTGAATTGATGATATTGATCTTTGATTTCCCTTGAATTCTTGTAGAAGAAGTGTGTGGAATGTTCTAGAGGTTTAAAGAGAAGTGGAGAAGTGAGAAAAATGAAAATAATAACTTAGGGTCTTATATTTATAATTGGGAAAATCTGACCCGTCGTGAATTATACGGAAACTTATACGGTCCGTATAAACTTATACGGTCTGAATAAGTGACCGTGAAATTGCCCCAACAAATCCTTATTTTTGTAACCATTATAAGGTACCTTATACGGTCCGTATAAGTGACCGTATAACTCCACCAGTGATGGTCCTTCACTGTAACGGTTATACAGACCATTATACGGACCGTATAATATTATACAGACCGCATAAATGGTCGTATAATCCACCTTCTCTCTGAACTCGTTCTCGTCATTTCGTTTGATCTCCAATCCTTATGGAACCTTCTTAACACTTTTTTAGCACTTCATTAACAATCTAAGGAGTGTTATAACTCTTCTTTAAGACATCATAAAGTCAACATTAACTCGGTACTTTGCAAACCCTTTTTCAAAACACGACTTATCCGTGACATTCTTCAACGAACTTTCTTCTCTTGCCTCAAACGTCTTTGGAATCTTAATTAGAACCATTAAGTAACCTTTCTTACTTGTAGGGACATCGCATACGCGTCACCCTACGTTAGTCTGTCTACCCTACAATGACATGAAAATTTTCAAGGTGTAACAAAAAAATCCCAAAATCCTGACATCAGTCCGAGGCCTCCCGGACACAAACCAGATATGCATATATACCTAAAAACGTGCTACGAACTCACTCGTTGCCTCGAAATTTCTAACGGATGTCTATTTGAACAAGTTAACCCCTTAAATGGCCAAACCTCTCTTTCCAACCAATGACACAAAACACTTCTGAGTGCCTCCGGAACCGAACTGAACAACCCACTAAGTCATATTCAACCCTACGGACCTCGCAGAATTGACTAATTTCAGAAAAAAGGTCTGTTTACTTATCACTCCCATTCTATAGGGATATCACCAAACTTAGATAATTTGATACACGGCCTAACTAAAGTGAGTCTTCAAGTCATTGCTAAAATACATACTTGGTTTCGCGTCATATCATAGCGTTGCATCTCATACCATACCGTGCATCGTCATAATAAGCCACTCGAATAAGAATTCAAGGACACATTCCCACCATCAGTGGAAGAGTGGAACAAGGAAGTTCAGATGCCAATTGGAATCGACTAGATACTAATTTGAATGAAGTAGCACGAAAGGAGTGAAAGAATAAAAGTTTACTAATCTTTATCCTCTAGTAAATAAGTACGGAGCTCTTCGTACCGATCCACGAGACATTACTAGACACGCTTTTGTACTTGTATGATTGGGTAACCTAAGGTTCTAATACCAACTATCACAACCCAAATTACGGATCGTGTGGGCACCTACTCCATCCCACCTGTTAGGTGGACCCTTCCCTTTAGTTAACCATTTTTAGTTATCACATGCGGATATGAAGTAATAAACGCAATTTCAAAATCATAGATAATTACTAAGTGTGGAAATACAAGTGACATCCAAAGGATTTGGTATATATCAGTACAAGAGCTAATACTCAATACACAAGTCTAAATTAATAAGTACAAATATCTAAATATTTCCATACAAGACTCATAACATGACAAGAAATGTTGTCCGAAAAGTAAAAGACAGATACAATGAGGAATGGAAACTCGGGCTGTAGATCTGGCAGTGGCTCACCCTAAGTCTCCAATGAAATTGCCTCAGGGACCACTCACGAGGGCCTGGCGTGGATCCTGTCCAATTGCCTTGGGCACCCCGAAAAGGACTGTAGCAAAAATAGCATTAGTACAAACAGTACGCACTGAGTAAGCATCACAGGTCGACTAAGATTAGTTCACGCATATAAGCATAAAATAAAAAAGATAAGCAAATAGATACATAATAATCACTGAAGTTACAAAAGATCACCAACTGAATCATAGCCTAAGGTAAAGCTTCTAAACCACCAGTCTTTGAAGTCTTCATAACCCTTAAACCAACACAATACCATCACAACAAAATCAATAGATAGTAACATATGCAATGCAATGAATGTATGTATGTGATGGAATGAGATGCAGTGGCCAATGCAAGTAACCTGTACACACATGTTCAAGGCATTGTTCGCACAATAGTCATGACCCGCGGGGGACCCATGACATCCATGTACCACTCGCTTTGGAACATACCTCGGATCAGGAGCCCATATACCTTTCGCTCCAAAACAGACCTCAGATCGCGAATACACATACCTTCCGCTCCGAAACAGACCTTGGATCAGAGATTCATATCATACTTTTCTCAGAATTGCCACATTGTTTTTCATAGTTGTCATAAGTCTTTCATCAATCATTTCAGAACCTATTTTCATCATGCACTAGATGTATATGTCATCAATGAGTAATCATATGATGCAATGCAATGCAAACGTACAATAAGAATCACCATATCATAACCCAACTCACTTTCACAAGATATCAAAAACTCAAGGAAATGTATCAACTACCATTTTCCTATCACAACGAGAATATAATCTGTCCCGAATCACCACAATAGAAATACAAATACACCATCACAATGTGTAAATAATATCGACAAGCCCACATATTCAGAACTCATACCAACCTAGGTAATATCCGACCAGACATCACGTCCGAACACATAATCATGCTTTCTCCTGTCAATTCAACACAATATATACATTTCGCTAACCAAAGTCTAACTAAGGTAAGCTGTAACCTACCTCGACGTCGAACAGGTGCCACAAACTAATCCACTTGAACCTTGCCTTTCTTCTTCGGAGAGCCTCGGAACGATTAACGTCTATAGAGTACAATTCTACGTTAGAATACGATTAAGGATACCCATAATGCCATAGTTTTACCCAAAACCCAAAAATGGACCCAAAATAGCCAAATCTAAGCCACAAGGGAAAAACTATAACTTTGTAGATAGATCGGGTTCAATATAGTATAAATAGTACTCTACTAGTCTAGACGAGTCCGATAATACCCATACTTACTATACTTTAATTTGAAATCCAAAACGACCCCCAAAAAGGTAACCCCAAGCCCACAAGGGCAAAACGGAGATTTTATTTCAAAAATAATTTACCCATAGCTTAATAAGTCTAGATCCATAAAATCCACTCAAAAATCCATCAACTTAACCTTTAAAACCATGATTTACCATTTTTCAATATTTGGGTTCAAAACCCCAATTTTCCCTAATCAAACTCGGATAAAATTGATAAATAATGAAAATAAACTTTAGGAAACATCAAAATAAAGGTTAGATACTTACCCCCTAGTCGAAACGAGAGCAACTCCGCGAAAAGCACCTCAAACGGAGCTCTCGAACTTAAGTTATGTTCAAAATACGAAATGAACGGAGTCTGATTTTTAATACACAAATATTTTCGCCAGGGCGCGGCGGGCCTGCCACGATGCCCCAAAGTTTGCCACAACGACCCACTAGTTATAGCAACAGTTGTCCGCACAAAAATACTATAACTCTCTCATACGAAGGTGAAATGCGACGATTCATTTTACTATGGCTTTGTAATTACGATACAGATCTAACGGTTCAATCGAAACCCAAAACAAAGGTTTTTTTTTTTATCAATATGGTATACCTTATGGCAAAAGAAACTATGGCGAAATATCAAATATGAGCACGACACAACCCAAATCCATCTGAAACTCACCAAAACTTGCGGACAAGTCCAGAATCATCATACAAACTCGTTGGGACTTTCAAAACATTGACACGGGGTCATCTTAACCCGATGTTGGCCGTGGTCAATGCTAACTCTTTAACTTAACTAGTTTCTCCACCAATGACTCAAATCACACCCAAACCCTTCTGTAACCAAACCAATGACTCCACGAAGTCATAAACAACATTTCAGACCTAATGCAACTGTCGAAATTCGATTACGGGCGCGTTTACCTAATAGTCAACTATTGGTCAATGGTCTTTCACTTTAAGACTCTAGATTCCACAAATGTTGCTAGAACTCGTCCAAAGATCTCGGGAACCGTGTTGCCCATCCCCGCAGGTCAAAATCTTATTAACGGGGCCTGGGGAAGGGCCAACGAGGGTAAACGGATCAAAATCGCAATGACGACCAAATGGGTCGTTAAAGGTGCCCTTGCTCAAATTCCCTCAGCTCAATTTCTGAAATGTTTTCCACAACTTGAATTAGTTCAAACCCATCATTGATCTACCACATCAAATCTTCTTAAACGTTACTCACCAGCGAAGAATCACCTCTAATACATCGTGTGATTCTCCCTCTTATTCGATAAATTCCACAGAGTCATAACACCCGTAGTAGCCGCAACTAGCCAAAACTTACACAACAATTACGAGGCTCTCAACCCTAATCCAATATTAGATGCAACACCCGATAGCTCCTTGCGTACTAAACCTCGCACTTGTCCAACTCTAGAGTAATTTTTATTAGTCAACCACTGGCTCCCATTGGCCCACGGCATGACCCATTATACCAACTCAACACTAAACCCTTAAGTCTATTCTACCATGTATGACCGCAACATAACCCTCAAATCAACTAGCTCTTGATTCCACAATATCCTTACCATTCCTCTAAACACGACGACCCGGCAAACACATCCTTAACTGAAGGACCAGAACCGCAGAAGCCCAAAATCTTAAGTCTCCACTCGTCACAAGTAACCTTACTTTTCGATCTAGAACCGATAACCACTTTCCTGAATGAACCCACAAACCACTAGTCCTTACTCCACCACTACAATATTTGCCACATTGAAGCCCAACTTAACTTTTCATGATGGAATACGAAACCCACTCTCATACTATTTACAACCTTATCCTTACAAGCACGTCAGATACCAATTGTTCCCTTCCTAATAGTGGAGAGTGATCTATCCAAATCATCTTCCTTACACCTCCATCCCGTAACGAAAAAAAAAAATACTCTTACCAATATACCCTAAGAAATCTTACTTCGCAACACGTTTTCCAGAAAAGTCATCCTTCTTTTCTCATTCTCATCTTATCTTCTTTACTACACGCGGTCACTATCCCTTTGCGAAATCCAATGGTCCTTACCAGGTTTACACTCATCCTCGCATATCGACATCTAATACACTGCCACTGCTGAATCGTTGACCTGCCATAGGTACATCCCTGCCACGTACACCATCGTAATACCTTGACAAAGTTGAAATGTTACACCTCAGAAAGATTTTCCGTTGGTACGTATGTGAACGAACTAGTGATAAGTATGAGTGCATGATGTCCATGAGCAAGAAACGACGTTTGATGACCTTAGGCGAGATTTCGAAGGTATCCGATGTGAGATGAGAAAGTTGGCTAAATTAAGATGAGATATAAGGTGAGCAATGCATGTGCATTGACGTGGGTGATTAAAATGAGAAGTCTAAGAAATATGGGAAGTTGCAGAATTGCAACTGCCCAGTGGTCGTAAAGTGCTAGGATGGATCGTAAACTGGTATACGGTCCGTAAACTAGCAGGTTGTAAACTGCCATGCAAGGCTTCAACTTTCTGCCAGTCGAGAAATGGTAAAATACGACCTGCAGGACGGACCGTAAAGTGATTCTGGTTCTGGTTCTGGAAATGGTTAAGGATGATCGCGAGGGACGGTCCGTAAACTGCAATACGGGCTGTAAACCATGATCGACGACCACTGTTCACCTTAGCACAGATTTTGCAAGTCATTAAATAAAGGGACCGACACTTGTTTTATTTCATTATAACATTACACCACTTCTCTCTAAAACCTCTCTCTACATTAATTACACAAGTTTTCAAGGATATTTGAGGATCAACAACATAAAACAAGGTGAATCAAGAGTAAGAACATCATCAAAGATCATCTAGGTCAAGAAATCCAAATGGAGAAAAACTAGGGTTTTGCTCAAAGTGGAGTATTATTAACCAAAGCTTGTTCCTACAACTTCTAAGGTAAGGTTCATGATTTTTAAATGATGTTTAAGGTATTGAAGAGTTGAAATACATGGATTGTAGAAAATATGGTCAAGTAGGTCATGAATGATGAATAGTGACATTTTGAGGAATAGTTTGAATTGAATCATGAATGTTGTTGTGTTGTGATATGAATGTATTATAAATGGTACTAAGATCATGAACTAGACACTTTAGATGACTGGACGAAGTTGGATTTTATGACCATGAATATGGGTGAATTAGAGGCAAATTAAGGAATCTAGATAATGTGGATAATGTGAATGACTAATGGCCATTGTTATGATATTAATGAAAGTATAGACTCTAGCATTGGAAGGAAGCGTGCAACTGTAGAATAGTCCAACGAAAAGGTATGTAAGGCTAACCCTTCTTTCATAAGGCATGGTTCCTTGGCCAAACTCTTAAATCCTCTATATGAGTATGTTGTATTCAAATGATTGACACTTCGAGCTCATAAGCTCACGATCCTCGATATGTGCTTCGATTGTACTACGCACCCCATATGACGAGTAAGCATAAGATATAGATATAGCGAAAATGATGATGATAGTGATGACGATGATAATAATAATGATGCTAAAGGTGCCTACGGGCTATTATACTTACATGTACCTATGAAGGGCTATAATGACACCCCGAGCTTATAACGCCGGGTAGGATATATGTATATGAATATGTATAAAGTATGTATACGATTACGAAACGCGCGCACACCTCTGCAGATGGTACGGATAACCCTGAAGCCTTGGTAGGGCCAGGTATGAGTAACCTTGAGCCTTGGTTGGCCAAATATGTATGAAACACCGATCCTATGAGGTCGGGTATGCTATGTAAATTCTATCTATATGAAACGACTATGTATATAATATGAATATGAGTGTGATAAGACTATTTATAAGAATACGAATAAGGACATGTATACAAATATGAGCACAAGTATGGTACGGGTACTATTATGGAATACGGATGATGACATAGGTGTACAATACGTATGAAAAATGGAAAGTCCTACGAAAGGCAGGTAAGTGCTATGACGATGATATTATTGTCTCCCCCTCCTATGCTATTTCATATGTTGTTCATGATGCTTATTTATTGATGTTGCTCATGCTTTACATACTCAGTACATTCTTCGTACTGACGTCCTTTTGTTTGTGGACGCTACGTCGTGCCCACAGGTGCACAGGGAGACAGACTTGATCCATAGCTGCCTATTCGGAGATTACATAGAGAGCTCATTTTCCTTCGGAGCCATATCTTTTGGGTACTCATTCTTTTGTGTATATAATTATGGGCATAGCGGGGTCCTGTCCCGCTAATGTGATATGTTATACTCTTAGAGGCTCGTAGAAATGTGTGTGGGTGGGTAGATGTGTTTGGCCTTGTCGGCCTATGCTTTGTATATCATTTTGTCGGCCACGTTGGCCCATGTACATTGATGTGGCATAGATGCCTATGATAATATAAATGTGCTGTTGTCCACATGGGACTAGTTGTCGAATGAATGGACATGCATGTATAATTATGTGGCTCACCTAGATGTAAGCATAAGAGTAAGCTAAGAGGGTGCCCGGGTGGGCTAGCACCGGGTACTCGTCGCGGCTCCGAGTCGTGTCGTGACAAAAGTGTTATCAGAGCAGTTCAGTCCTAGGGTGTGTCTACGAGCCGTGTCTAGTAGAGTCTTGGTTATGGGTGTGTTGCGCGCCACACTTATAAACAAGAAGCTGAGGACATTTTAGGAATGATTGACCTTCTTTCTTCATGAGAATCGTGCGCTAGAGCTATGATGTAAGAAATTCTTGCTCCTAGATCGTGTGTTGTGTATTTCAGAGATGCCTAAAAAGGGAAAGACTACGGCAGCCCAAAAGGGCAAGACGGTTGTTATATCCCGTATTTTATACATTCGGATATTTCGAGGTAGTCGTGGTAAGTGAAGGGCAAGACCATTGTCCAAAATTATTTTAATGTACAAGTTGGTTATGGATATTATTTATGAATATTTTTAGTATGAAAATATTGAGAAAGGTTAAGGGTAAAAAGGGAAATTCACAAAATGGCTCGTGGTAATATTGCGGAAGGCTAGGGGCAAAATGGGAATTTCACAAAATATTCGAGAAGGTTCTTGGAGGGGCCATGTTGGCTGTGTGGCACATGCCATATTTTATTAAATGGGGGCTAATTATAAATTATAAAGATATATGGACCAAAGCTTGCATAAGAAGACAAAGGATCATCTTTGTTTATTTTTAAGAAACTTCAACAAAATTGGAGAAGGGGACATGTGTTCACTTTGCATTTGGAGGGGCTAAATATATATATATATATATATAGAAAGTGATGACAAAACAAGACTAACTTATCATTCACCATTCAAGAAATTTCAAGAGAGAATATAGTGGTGTTCGGCCATGGCTAAAAAAAATGGAGGCCATGGAAATTGAGCAAGAAAAATCATTTTATTCTAGTATTCCAACCAATTGGAACGTCCTTAACAACATGGAGTGATTGTTGGAGCAAGCCAAGCATTTATTTGGGTGATTTACAAACCCTAGCCAAGTAAGAAGACAAGTGAAGGAAGGTAAGGTTCAATCTTCTTTTACATGGGTTATAGATGATTTATGTATGTTGAAGTATGTAGAAATGGATGTAATTCATGGTATATGTGTGTGTTGATGTTGTAGCCGAATGGGATTGTGTTGTGTAGAAAAAATGAATTGATTTTATATAGTAGTTTGATTGTTGTTGTGGAAGATTCTATGATGTAAAATGAGGATTTAATGGTTAGAAATGAAGTTGTGATTGTTTGTGGATTATGGAAGAAGTTAGTGTGACATTAGTGTGGTTTCTCATATTTGTAAGAATAAATTTGTTAATGTATGGGTTGTTGACATAATTCATGAACTTGAAAGTGAGACATTTGTTTGGAAGATTGTAAGTTGGGTTGTGCTGATTGAATTTGAAAGAAGGAAATAGGTTGTTATTGTTCTTGTTGAAATTGGAAGGTGTGGGGTGAAGTAGTATGTTGATTGAGTCATTTTGAATATTATGTGAATTGAATTGAATATAAATAAAATGTCGTTGAATTGTATGACAAAGGTTGTTAATGTTAGAATGCGTCTTGAATTGATTGTTGATGTTGTTGGCACGATTGTTGGTATTGCCGTTGATAGTTTGGCCGAGTTAAATTCTCGGATTGTTGATTGATGATTTGGGCTGAGTTAGATTCTCGGGGATGGTATATTTACAGGGGAGATGCTGCCGAAATTTCGGCAGATCATAAGTGAATTTATTTGAAGGATTAAGACAAGTATATGGTGATGAATCTAATGATTGTGTCAATCTTCTTGAATGTAGACTAGCGATAGCGAGCTTGGACAATTAAGCGTAGCTAATAGCACGTGGAACAGGTATGTTAAGGCTCGTCCCTTTCTTTCAAGGCATGATCCCGATGTTATGATTTCATAATTGTTTCCATATCTTACTTATTTTTCAAAAGTTAGATGTTTATGATTCCAAGGCATGATTCTCTTCCCAATATCTCGTAAATGTTTTTCCAAAGTGTCCGTATCCTACCAAAACAGAGGTTTATGATTTTTGTAAGCTCTTATGACAATAACGATGGATATGTTTCACAATGACATTGATGATGTCAAGGATGAGAATATTTCTATGATGACTATGATAAGAATGATTTCATGTTTAAAGGTACTTGGTATGATTATTGCTTTGATTTTCCAAAAATAGCTTTTGAAACGTTCGTAGAAGGTTATGTACTTCAAACGCTCATAACTTTCTTATACTAAATCGGATCGACCCGAAACTTGTTTCTGAGTGTTCAGGTGTCGGTTTATGTACGCTGTTATTCGTTGCTAGTCTCATCTTATAATAATTGTTCCTTCAAGGTGAGACAAAGCCATGAACGTGGGTATCGAACGTCAGTTTTGTAACCGGCTCTATCAGCCGATGTGTCATTCTGTGTTATGTGATAAATTCGATAAGATTTCAGATTTTGTTTGCTTGAGAGCAACGAAAAAGAATATTTCTGAAAGCTCCCATTATGTATTTCATTTTATTTGATTTAAGAGTTCAAAGAGACTATGTGTGTAATAAGAGTCAGCGGGTTCGCTCGGCTCCGAATATGGGGTCGGGTGCCCATCACAGCTTAGTAAGATCGGGGTGTGACAAAGTGGTGTCAGAGCAGGTAGTCCTAGGGGTTGTCTGCAAAGTCGTGTCCAGTAGAGTCCTGTTTATGGGTGTGAAGCTGGCCACATTTATAAACAGGAGGCTGCGGGGCATCTAGGGATTGTTGACCTTCTTTCTGTCTTAGATCGTGTGATAGAGCCAAGTCATAGGAAGTGAGATTCCTTATATAAACCCTACATATGACGGAGAAGGTAAAGAATGATATGGAAAGTTATAGAAGTCTTGATATATTTGTTCTATCACATGAAATTGGAAGCTCTGGATGGCTGGAATGTGCCATATAGACGTATGTTCTGTGAGGTATTGTCGATATTTGCTACGAACAAATTTTGAATAGTAAGAATGGTGAAGGAGATTCTGCCAAAATTGTCGGGTATGCCTAACAGGAAGAAGCGTGGAAAGGAATTATCGCAAATAGATAATAAGTGGGATGCGTTGTCCTAAAGGATTTACGGACTTGGCATGGCATGAAGGATAATAGCGAAAAGACGATCAGCAGTCCCGAGGATTAAAATGGATAAAATTTGAGGTCTAGTAAGAGTAAGGTCTGTTGGAAGATTCAGAAAGTCGACGATCGGTTTTGTTGTAGATTATTATGTAAGGATGGCGAGTGGAAGTCTGAACTGGCTAATAATCGAGTATGCATATGTAACGGCGACGGAGGTATGCTCGCAGCCATCGGGAATCTGGAAGTCCAGGACGGGAAGTAGTCATACACATAAGTGAAAGGTGAACACTGGGAATTGAAAAGGGTAAATAGTAATTGTAAAGGAAAGGATGTGTTACGAGAATGTCTCGGAATCTGTAAGACCTCGACTCGCTCCAAATCATGTAATAAAGGTCATGCGAGGAAGTGGACGTGATTATATCAGCATTAAGGCACCGGATCCCATCAAAGTTTCGAGGTTAAGCGTGCTATGGTGGGAGCAATTTTAGGATGGGTGACCCCCTGGGAAGTATGCAAGAAATTCTATATATCCAGACATAAGAGACAAATGAGAAGTTAGAGTAACCTAAGGGAAACTAGAGTATATGGAATGGCTGGAAACCATAAGAGGTTGCGTAAGACAAGGTAGGCTAGACTGGAGAAGATACAGAAAGTGCGTCACAACTCTGGAAATTTGGATAGGCTTGAATAGCGTTTGGAAGTATTTTATGGGCTAGTTGATAGTAAATATATATATATATATATATATATATGAATGCATAGGATATCCCACATATGCTTGTATCGGTGGACATGTGAGTTCCAGCAACAGGCGCTACGGTAAGGAAGGCATTAATCACGTAACGGTACCGAAGATCAGGTGACAGCAAGAATAAATGATATAAGTGTTACAAGGTAAATTGATGTCATTTTCACTATAGGTTAAGATTGGAAAGTTTTAATACAACGATATTTGGAAAAGAAAGAGAGTGAGTGGATGGAAAACAAAGAGATCAAAGTGTCGGAAGAAGGTGAAAGGTAAGAAACCTCAATGAGTGAAGCTCCCGAGAGAAACTACCGGCAAAGCATGAGACTATTTGGGTAAGAACTCAAAGTAGCCATGTGAAATGGGATAGAGTGTGGTAAAAGGAAACAGGAGAGGAGTGTATGAGGTTCGAGAACCGATTTCGATAAGTCGGGCTAAAGGAATAGTGACTAGGATAGGGGAAAGTGAAGTAAGAGAAAGAATGCTTAGGCTTGCGATGATGTTAAGGTGAGAGATATATAAAAGAATAAATGTGTAGCTATATTAATATAGTTAAAGGTTTGATAAGCGAAGATAGAGAGAGTGCAAACTGTAAGGATTCTGCGCTAAGAACAAAAGTAGCGGGACGCTCGAAAAATATGGACGCACGGTTGCAACGCGAACGCGTGGTTAAGAGGAATCTCGAATAAATAAGCTAAGTAGGTGAAAGGGACTAATAGTGGATAGAAAGATATGGGAATATTGACAAGAATGATGATATACGCGCGAAATGAAAGAAAAACTTATGGTAAGAAGTTCGATATGTTGTGCACGGAGTTGGAAAGGAAGACGAGGAGTAAGGTATAAATGAAGACTTCAAAAAAGGACGGTTGGCGTATAAGGAACCCCTTAAAAAGGGGGGGGGGGGAACATATTATATCAGAATCAAAGGATATTTTGATGACAACGACAATTATAATGAAAGTATCAACCATTGGTAGTCTAAAATTTTCGAAAGAAAGAAAGAACGCAGCGCCTGTGAGGGAAATAAGAGAGTACATTGGATACTAGAAAATAGTTCACGAACCATATATGGAGCATGAGAATATATGCTATGAAATCACATGAACCATCGACGTGAAGCGATGCTCGACCACATTTGTAAGGAATTCACGCCAGAGTGCCGATACAAAAAAATCAAAAACAAGTATACTCGTGTCGAGGAGTATGAGGACAAGGAATGGCCGATGGCCATATTGGATCCTCAAGATAGGGTTGCGCGCCAAAGATAAGACTTCTATTAAGACATTGCGATGAAACGGTAACAAAGAAGAGACGACCTGGGAAGGACAAGGATAATGAGTTGGTGCAGTGGATTAGAAAACCATGACACGGAATGAGGATTCATATAAAGACCGAGGAGTTCGATTATAAAGGAAATAGGGTGAGAGATAAGGAATGTGCATGAAGAAAAGGACAACTATAAGAGGGACCCTCCCGAAGTATTATAACACCCCATGAGGCCAGTTGAACATTCGAGGACGAATGTTCTAAAGGGGGGGAGGATGTTATATCCCGTATTTTATACATTCGGATATTTCGAGGTAGTCGTGGTAAGTGAAGGGCAAGACCATTGTCCAAAGTTATTTTAATGTACAAGTTGGTTATGGATATTATTTATGAATATTATTGGTATGAAAATATTTAGAAAGGTTAAGGGTAAAAAGGGAAATTCACAAAATGGCTCATGGTAATATTGCGGAAGGCCAGGGGCAAAATGGGAATTTTAAAAAATATTCGAGAAGGTTCTTGGAGGGGCCATGTTGGCCGTGTGGTTCATTCCATATTTTATTAAATGGGGGCTAATTATAAATTATAAAGATATATGGACCAAAGCTTGCATAAGAAGACAAAGGATCATCTTTGTTTATTTTTAGGAAACTTCAAGAAAATTGGAGAAGGGGACATGTGTTCACTTTGCATTTGGAGGGGCTAAATATATATATATAGAAAGTGATGACAAAACAAGACTAACTTATCATTCACCATTCAAGTAATTTCAAGAGAGAATATAGTGGTGTTCGGCCATGGCTAAAAAAAATGGAGGCCATGGAAATTGACCAAGAAAAATCATTTTCTTCTAGTATTCCAACCAATTGGAACGTCCTTAACAACATGGAGAGATTGTTGGAGCAAGCCAAGAATTTATTTGGGTGATTTACAAACCCTAGCCAAGTAAGAAGACAAGTGAAGGAAGGTAAGGTTCGATCTTCTTTTACATGTGTTATAGATGATTTATGTATGTTGAAGTATGTAGAAATGGATGTAATTCATGGTATATGTGTGTGTTGATGTTGTAGCCGAATGGGATTGTGTTGTGTAGAAAAAATGAATTGATTTTATTTAGTAGTTTGATTGTTGTTGTGGAAGATTCTATGATGTAAAATGAGGATTTAATGGTTAGAAATGAAGTTGTGATTGTTTGTAGATTATGGAAGAAGTTAGTGTGACATTAGTGTGGTTTCTCATATTTGTAAGAATAAATTTGTTAATGTATGGGTTGTTGACATAATTCATGAACTTGAAAGTGAGACATTTGTTTGGAAGATTGTAAGTTGGGTTGTGGTGATTGAATTTGAAAGAAGGAAATAGGTTGTTATTGTTCTTGTTGAAATTGGAAGGTGTCGGGTGAAGTAGTATGTTGATTGAGTCATTTTGAATATTATGTGAATTGAATTGAATATAAATAAAATGTCGTTGAATTGTATGACAAAGGTTGTTAATGTTAGAATGCGTCTTGAATTGATTGTTGATGTTTTTGGCACGATTGTTGGTATTGTCGTTGATAGTTTGGCCGAGTTAAATTCTCGGATTGTTGATTGATGATTTGGGCCGAGTTAGATTCTCGGGGATGGTATATTTACAGGGGAGATGTTGCCGAAATTTCGGCAGATCATAAGTGAATTTATTTGAAGGATTAAGACAAGTATATGGTGATGAATCTAATGATTGCGTCAATCTTCTTGAATGTAGACTAGCGATAGAGAGCTTGGACAATTAAGCGTAGCTAATAGCACATGGAACAGGTATGTTAAGGCTCGTCCCTTTCTTTCAAGGCATGATCCCGATGTTATGATTTCATAATTGTTTCCATATCTTACTTGTTTTTCAAAAGTTAGATGTTTATGATTCCAAGTCATGATTCTCTTCCCAATATCTCGTAAATGTTTTTCCAAACTGTCTGTATCCTACCAAAACAGAGGTTTATGATTTTTGTAAGCTCTTATGACAATAACGATGGATATGTTTCACAATGACATTGATGATGTCAAGGATGAGAATATTTCTATGATGACTATGCTAAGAATGATTTCATGTTTAAAGGTACTTGATATGATTATTGCTTTGATTTTCCAAAAATAGCTTCTGAAACGTTCGTAGAAGGTTCTGTACTTCAAACGCTCATAACTTTCTTATACTAAATCGGATCGACCCGAAACTTGTTTCTGAGTCTTCAGGTGTCGGTTTATGTACGCTGTTATTCGTTGCTAGTCTCATCTTATAATAATTGTTCCTTCAAGGTGAGACAAATCCATGAAGATTATTCCATAATATAATCGGAGGTTACCGACCCTACGTCACTCCGATAGACTTATAGCATTTCTTGGGCTCTGCTGCATGATGCTTATATGATGTATGTATATGATATATGTATATGTATATGGGGAATATGGGAAAAAGGGCCAGAGCGCTATAGACGTTGATACATGAACATGATACATGTATATGTATATGGGGAAGAGGGCCAGAGCGTTATATACGCGTATCCACCTGATCTGTTGGTATTATATGACATGATATCATCCCGGACGCGGGATGCCCGGACCCGGGACATATGTGGTTAAATGGATCGGCTGCCGACGCCTCGGCAATATGATATGTTCTATTTTCTATATATATGAAAAAGAAATGTTTTCAAAGAAAGTAAAGTATGATATATATATGAATTGGGCTGCACGTTCCGCAACACTAAGCATGCATGGTACCCGCCTAAAAGGCACTCAGACGTACAGGTTACTCTTTTACCCCATGATATGCTCTATATCTCCATTCTGTTATTATTCATAATTACATCTCTTGCTATGTTACTATTGATGCCTTACATACTCAGTACATTGCTCGTACTGACCCCCTTTCTTCGGGAGTTGCGTTTCATGTCGCGCAGGTACACCCAGATGAGTAGAAGCTATTATAGAAGATGTTCCAGCGAAGTTGGCAAGCTCCATTTGCTCTGGAGTATTGCCGGGTCAGAGTACTATGCTTGATGTTTTGTTCGAAGTTAGAGACTTTGCAGACAGAGTCATGGGTATCGAACGTCAGTTTTGTAACCGGCTCCATCAGCCGATGTGTCATTCTGTGTTATGTGATAAATTCCATAAGATTTCAGATTTTGTTTGGTTGAGAGCAATGCAAAAGAATATTTCGGAAAGCTCCCATTATGTATTTCATTTTATTTGATTTAAGAGTTCAAAGAGACTATATGTCTAATAAGAGTCAGCGGGTTCGCTCGGCTCCGAATATGGGGTCGGGTGCCCATCACTCCCTAGTAAGATCGGGGTGTGACAACTGTGGCAGAGAAGTGGGCTAAGAAAGAACCGCCACCGGTTGTAGAGGAAAGTGAGTCCCAGGGTGCGGCTCAATCTCAGTCCTCCCAGACAGTGCCCGTCTCTGAGGAGCGTGAGAGAGCCTCAGCCCCAGCTCCAGCACCTCCAGCTCCTCTACCAGATGCTTCGGGCCAGGATGTGAAAGAGGCCATTAATTTGTTGACCCAGTTGGTTGTGGCCCAGGCTCAGAGGCACAGTTCAGGGTATGGTGATAGGGCTGTTAGTGCAAGAGCCCGTGATTTCATTACTTTGAACCATCCGGAATTCTTTGGGTCAAAACCGAAGGAGGATCCCCAGGATTTTATTGATGGTATGCTAAGGACGCTCCGGTAGATACATGCTTCGGACACCGAGTTAGTGGAGTTAGCGTCATATAGATTGAGAGATGTCTCGATTCAGTGGTATACGGCATGGATGGCTTCACGGGGAGCAAATGCACCTCCCCCGGTATGGCAAGAGTTTTTTTATGCTTTTCTCCGTCATTATATGCCCCCAGAAGTTCGGCGAGCTAGGGCCGATAAATTCTTAAAATTGAGGCAAGGCAGTATGAGTGCCCTAGAGTATAGCCTCCGTTTTAACTCCTTGGCCAGGTATGCTTCAGCCATGGTAGCAGATATGGGCGATAGGGTACACCGATTTGTAAAGGGCCTAGGGCCCCATCTGATGGACAAATGTTTGACTGCGTCCCTTCAGGAGGGTATGGATATTGCACGCATTCAGGCACATGCTCAGAACTTAGAGGAAAGCCTACAGCAGCGAACAAGTGAACGTGAACTGGATAGGGGACATAGCAAGAGGGCCAGATCTTCGGGCCCAATAAGTTAGTCAGAGGCGGACACAGGCAACAGTTCCCTAGACATTCGGGCTATTCTATGACTAGTGCACCTCCACGGTTTTCAGGCTAGAGCGTTGATAGATCTACTCATCCCGGGCCGAGTCAGAGTTATTCGGGGTCCCAGTTTAGAGGTGATTCAGGCCAGTCAAGGCCACCTATACCACGATGTTCCCAGTGTGGGAAGTTGCATTGGGGTCAATGCCGATTGGGTTCAGATGTTTGCTATTCATGTGGTCGACCAGGCCATATTATGCATGATTGCCCCTCAGTACATGGTAGAGGTAGGACCCAACCATTAGGGTCGGTAGCCGGATCTTCGGCATCTGTACGCCCTACAGAGCCAGGTTCACATGCGCCAGTCGGCCATGGTAGAGGTAGAGGCAGAGCTCCCAGTACTAGCGGCCTTCAGCACTGTATGTATGCCTTGGCTGGACGCCAAGATCTAGAGTCTTCTCCTGACGTGGTCACAGGTATATTATCGGTATTCTCTCATGATGTATATGCTTTGATTGATCCGGGCTCCACGTTATCATATGTTACTCCTTATATTGCGGGTCAATTTATAGTTGAGCCGGAGTCGATCAAACCTTTTGAGGTGTCCACACCCGTGGGTGAATCGGTAATAGCTAGCCGAGTATATAGGGATTGTATAGTCACGATTTGTTACCGTCGTACCATGATTGATTTGCATGAGCTAGAAATGGTAGATTTTGATGTTATTATGGGCATGGATTGGTTGGCTTCTTGTTATCCCAATGTTGATTGCCGAATGAAGATGGTTCATTTCCAGCTTCCAGGAGAACCAGTCTTAGAATGGAAAGGGAGTGCGGCATCACCAAAAGGTAGATTTATTTCCTATCTAAAGGCAAGGAAGATGATCATGAAAGGATGTATTTATCATCTAGTCTGAGTTCAAGATGTAGAAGCTGAATCGCCAACTCTTCAGTCAGTTCCCGTAGTGAACGAATTTCCGGATGTGTTCCCGGAAGAGCTTCCAGGCCTTCCTCCCGAACGGGAGATTGATTTTACCATTGATGTGTTGCCAGGCACCACACCTATATCTATTCCTCCATATAGAATGGCTCCCGCAGAATTGAAAGAGTTAAAAGAGCAATTGAAGGACTTGCTTGATAAAGGCTTCATTAGGCCTAGTTCATCCCCGTGGGGAGCGCCCGTATTGTTCGTCCGAAAGAAAGATGGCTCCCTGAGAATGTGCATTGATTATAGGCAATTGAATAAAGTAACGATTAAGAATAAATATCCTCTCCCAAGGATTGATGACTTGTTTGATCAATTGCAAGGCGCCAAATGGTTTTCAACGATTGATTTGAGGTCCGGGTATCATCAAGTGAGAGTTAGGGAGAAAGATATCCCTAAGACAGCCTTCAGAACGAGATATGGTCATTTTGAATTCCGGGTGATGTCATTTGGGCTAACTAATGCGCCAGCGGTATTTATGGATTTGATGAATAAGGTGTTCAGGTCCTTTCTGGACTTATTTGTAATCGTAATCATTGATGATATTTTGGTGTATTCTAGATCCGAAGCAGACCATGCGGATCATTTGCATATTGTCCTTGGAGTTCTTCGAACTCGAGAATTGTTTGCAAAGTTTTCCAAATGTGAGTTCTGGTTGAATTCAGTGGCATTTTTAGGGCATATTGTGGCAGCCGATGGTATTCGAGTGGATAGTCAAAAGATTGAGGCCATGAAACTTGGCCAAGACCCACAACTCCTACGGAGGTTCGTAGATTTCTGGGCTTAGCAGGTTATTATAGGAGATTCGTTGAAGGTTTTTTCTCTATTTCTGCACCACTCACAAAGTTGACACAGAAATCAGACAAGTTTCAATGGACAGATGCTTGTGAACGTAGTTTCCAAGAGTTAATGGGTCGGTTGACTTCTGCCCCAGTTCTGACACTTCCAGAGGGATTGGAAGGATACGTTGTGTATTGCGACGCTTCAGGTGTTGGGCTAGGCTGTGTGTTGATGCAACATGGCAAAGTGATTGCGTATGCTTCAAGGCAATTGTGGAAACATGAGCAGAATTATCCTACCCATGACTTAGAATTGGCCGCGGTGGTCCATGCATTAAAGATATGGAGACATTACTTATATGGTGTCCACGTGGATATTTACACAGATCATAAGAGTCTTCAATACATCTTCAAGCAGAAAGAGTTGAATTTGCGGCAACGACGATGGCTAGAGTTGCTAAAAGACTATGATGTTGAGATTCTGTACCACCCCGGAAAGGCAAATGTGGTGGCTGATGCTCTTAGCCGTAGGTCGATGGGAAGTCTAAGTGATGTATGACAAGAAAAGAAAGAGATGGCCGTGAGCTTCAACAGTTAGCTAGCCTAGGAGTCCGAGTAGTGGACTCAGGTAGCAGCGGAGCTACTATCCAGAATACAGCAGTCTCGTCGCTAGTAGCAGAAGTGAAAGAGCGACAATATGAGGATCCCATGCTAATGCAGTACAGAAATACACTCCCTCAGAAAAAGGAGTCATCATTTGGCATTTCAGGAGACGGAGTTCTCCGATGTAGAAGAAGATTATGTGTTCCCGATGTGGCATGTTTACGCCACCAGATTTTGAGAGAAGGTCATAGTTCCCGTTATTCTGTTCACCCCGGAGCGACGAAGATGTATCATGATCTTAAGTCTATATATTGGTGGAATGGGATGAAGAAAGATATAGCGGAATTCGGAGCTCAGTGTCCTAATTGCCAACAAGTGAAGATTGAACACCAAAAGCCGGGTGGATTGTTGCAAGCTATAGAAATCCCAACATGGAATTGGGAAGTGATTAACAAGGACTTCATTTCAGGCCTACCCCATTCTCGACGTAAGTATGATTCCATATGGGTGATTGTGGATAGACTCACCAAGTCAGCTCATTTCTTACCGGTCAGGATGACCTATGAGGCAGAAGATTATGCGAAGCTTTATCTTAAAGAGATAGTTAAACTCCATGGCGTCCCGGTATCTATTATCTCCGATAGAGGGACTCAGTTTACAGCTAAGTTTTGGAGGTCATTCCAAGAGGGTTTAGGGACCCGAGTTAGCATTAGCACGACATGTCATCCCCAGACCGATGGACAAGCTGAACGTACTATTCAGACTCTTGAGGATATGTTACGAGCATGATGATAGATTTTGGAGGAAATTGGGATGATCATTTGCCACTCATTGAATTTTTTTACAATAATAGTTATCATTCCAGCATTCAAATGGCACCGTATGAGGCTTTATATGGGCGGAAGTGTAGATCCCCGATCGGGTGGTTTGAAACCGGAGAGACTAAGTTAATAGGGCCAGACTTGGTCCAGCAAGCTATAGAGAAAGTTAAGCTCATACAAGATCGGTTGTTAGCAGCCCAAAGTCGTCAAAAGTCCTATGCGGATAATCGTCGAAGGGACTTAGAGTTCGCAGTGAAAGATTGGGTGTTCTTGAAAGTGTCACCGATGAAGGGCGTTATGAGATTTGGCAAAAAGGGGAAACATAGTCCCCAGTATATTGGTCCATATGAGATTGTACGAAAGATAGGCAAAGTGGCCAATAAGTTAGATCTACCTCCGGAATTGGAGTCAGTCCATCCAGTATTTCATGTCTCGATGCTTCGAAAATGTAATGGAGATCCCACTAGGATCGTCCCAGTAAATGATGTGCAAGTGACAGAGAAATTGACTTATGAAGAGGTACCCATTGCCATATTAGACAGGCAAGTACGGAGGCTTAGAAACTAAGAGGTGGCCTCGGTTAAGGTTCTATGGAGAAGCAGTAAACGAGAAGAGATGACATGGGAAGCAGAAGAAAGTATGCGGTCTAAATACCCACATTTATTTCAGCCCTTGGAAGAAGCCCAAGATGAGACGTCGAGATCATAAGGTATGTATATTTTCCTTTTATGCTTTTGGGTCATGTGTAGCCAAAATTTTATGTTGTTATGTTGTGGCCCTGTGTGGCATCGATATTATGGGTTGTTGTGGCAGGATGGTAGCGCCATATTATAAGGGAAACTCTGGCGAAATATTTGTAGAATTCCCGAGCACTTTAACATTCGGCGACGAATGTTCTTAAGACGGGAAGAATGTTACACCTCGGAAAGATTTTCCGTTGGTACGTAAGTGAACGAACAAGTGATAAGTATGAGTGCATGATGTCCATGAGCAAGAAACGACGTTTTATGACTTTAGGCGAGATTTCGAAGGTATCCGATGTGAGATGAGAAAGTTGGCTAAATTAAGATGAGATATAGTGAGCAATGCTTGTGCATGGACGTGGGTGATTAAAATGAGAAGTCTAAGAAATATGGGAAGTTGCAGAATTGCAACTGCCCAGTGGTCGTAAAGTGCTAGAACGGACCGTAAACTGGTATACGGTCCGTAAACTAGCAGGTCGTAAACTACCATGCAAGGCTTCAACTTTCTGCCAGTCGAGAAATGGTAAAATACGACCTGGAGGACGGACCGTAAAGTGATTTACGGCCCGTAAACCATGGTCGTAAATCACCATGCAAGCAGCTAAAGCTTCTGGTTCTGGAAATGGTTAAGGACGATCGCGAGGGACGGTCCGTAAACTGCAATACGAGCCGTAAACCATGATGGACGACCACTGTTCACCTCAGCACAGATTTTGCAAGTCATTAAATAAAGGGACCAACACTTGTTTTATTTCATTATAACATTACACCACTTCTCTCTAAAACCTCTCTCTAAAACCTCTCTCTACATTTATTACACAAGTTTTCAAGGATATTTGAGGATCAACAACATAAAACAAGGTGAATCAAGAGTAAGAACATCATCAAAGATCATCTAGGTCAAGAAATTCAAATGGAGAAAAACTAGGGTTTTTCTCAAAGTGGAGTATTATTAACCAAAGCTTGTTCCTACAACTTCTAAGGTAAGATTCATGATTTTTACATGATGTTTAAGGTATTGAAGAGTTGAAATACATGGATTGTAGAAAATATGGTCAAGTAGGTCATGAATGATGAATAGTGACATTTTGAGGAATAGTTTGAATTGAATCATGAATGTTGTTGTGTTGTGATATGAATGTCTTATAAATGGTACTAAGATCATGAACTAGACACTTTAGACGAATGGACAAAGTTGGATGTTATGACCATGAATATGGGTGAATTAGAGGCAAATTAAGGAATCGAGATAATGTGGATAATGTGAATGACTAATGGCCATTGTTATGATATTAATGAAGGTATAGACGCTAGCATTGGAAGGAAGCGTGCAAGTGTAGAATAGTCCGACGAAAAGGTATGTAAGGCTAACCCTTCTTTCATAAGGCATGGTTCCTTGGCCAAACTCTTAAATACTCTATATGAGTATGTTGTATTCAAATGATTGACACTTCGAGCTCATAAGCTCACGATCCTCGATATGTGCTACGATTGTACTACGCACCCTATATGACGAGTAAGCATAAGATATAGATGTAGCGAAAATGATGATGATAGTGATGACGATGATAATAATAATTATGCTAAAGGTGCCTACGGGCTATTATACTTACATGTGCCTATGAAGGGCTATAATGACACCCCGAGCTTATAACACCGGGTAGGATATATGTATATGAATATGTATAAAGTACGTATCCGATTACGAAACGCGCGCACACCTCTGCAGATGGTACGGATAACCCTGAAGCCTTGGTAGGGCCAGGCATGAGTAACCTTGAGCCTTGGTTGGCCAAGTATGTATGAAACACCGATCCTATGAGGTCGGGTATGCTATGTAAATGCTATGTATATGAAACGACTATGTATATAATATGAATATGAATGTGATAAGACTATGTATAAGAATACGAATAAGGACATGTATACGAATATGAGCACAAGTATGGTACGAGTACTATTATGGAATACGGATGATGACGTAGGTGTACAATACGTATGAAAAATGGAAAGCCCTACGAAAGGCAGGTAAGTGCTATGATGATAATATTATTGTCTCCCCCTCCTATGCTAGTTCATATGTTGTTCATGATGCTTATTTATTGATGTTGCTCATGCTTTACATACTCAGTACATTCTTCATACTGACGTCCTTTTTTTTGTGGACGTTGCGTCATGCCCGCAGGTGCACAAGGAGAAAGACTTGATCCATAGCTGCCTATTCGGAGATTACATAGAGAGTTCCATTTCCTTCGGAGCCATATCTTTTGGGTACTCATTCTTTTGTGTATATAATTATGGGCATAGCGGGTTCTGTCCCGCTAATGTGATATGTTATACTCTTAGAGGCTCGTAGACATGTGTGTGTGTGGGTAGATGTGTTTGGCCTTGTCGGCCTATGTTTTGTATATCATTTTGTCGGCCATGTTGGCCCATGTACATTCATGTGGCATAGATCCCTATGATGATATAAATGTGTTGTTGTCCAAATGGGACTAGTTGACGAATGAATGGAAATGCATGTATAATTATGTGGCTCACCTAGATGTAAGTATAAGAGTAAGCTAAGAGGGTGCCCGGGTGGGCTAGCTGTTATGTCCCGTGTTCTCGTATAATTGGAAATCGAGAAATAATTACGACTTGTGTGTTATAAGGAAATATTTTTATTTTGGTGAATATGACTATGTTGGTTATGAAATCATTGATGTTAAGACATCGGGGAAGGCCGAGGGTAAATTTGGAATTTTGGAAATTAGTTTCGGGAATAACAAAACGGGACGTTTAATGAATTGGGCCAAGAAAAATATAAAACAAAATTGAGGCCCAAAAATCTTGAAGTGGCCGGCCATAGCATTGGTCCAAGCCCACTTTTAAAGGTCATGTGCTATGCACATGACCCCTATATGGATATATATCAACAATAACACTTAGAATTATCAAGAACAAAACAAAATTCAAGAAAGCACCTCAAAATACCTCTCGGTCGAATAGGAGAAAGGAAAGAAAAATAATTCCCAAGCCTTTGTGTTGTAATCCAAAAATCTTGATTTTTGCATAGTTGTGAAGTACTCAAGACCCTCTTCAACGGGGTACAATTAGTTTGGCGTAAGGTGCGCGTTTGCGACAAGTCGGGTTTTCAAGAAAAGGTGAGAATTCTTACACTTTTGTGTTATAGAATTGATATGAATGTGTTAAGGATTGAGAATAGACGAGAATCCCGTAACTTTGATGTATGTAGAAAGCCGTGGGTGTGTGTGTGTTTGGTGTTGGAGCCGTGGCACTTATGAAGTGCAAAGTAATGTGAATTGATCTTGTTTAGTTTGTTTAGTGTGTCGTTGTGACCTTTATGACGTAAATGAGCGTTTAAAGAATTGAATTGGCGTTGGAAAAGGATTTCGGATCATTACGGGAAAGTGTATACCTTTTGTATATTTGCGTATATCATTGTATATCTTTGATGCCAAAGACTTTAAATATGACTTACGGTTGATGTTAATGAATTCGGAATGAAACGACGCAAGTTAGAACGTTCGTTGTAAGTTTTGATGTTTTGAAAGAATTATGGGAAGTAATGAATTTTGGGCAATTTCGTATATGGCTTGGAATATATTTGGAATGTGATTGAATAATCTTGAATGAGTGAATGAATACAATGATGTGGATATAGATTTGGAGTTTTGGAAGTTTGAATGAAGAGTTGCCAACTTAGGTAATAAGGTAGAACTTTGAAGCTAGAGTGGTTTGATTATGATTTGTGTTGTTTGATGATGTGTGGGCTGTTGTTGTTGATGTATTTTGAGCCGAGCTAAGTCTCGGGGATGTTAGATTTATAGGGGAAATGCTGCCGAAATTTCGGTAGGCAAAAATGAAGTTAATGGCATTTTTTTTAAGCCTAAGAATCTCAAATTGGTAACTTTGACCATTTGCAGATTTCGGACGAAACGGGACTTGACTTTTGGGAGAGCATAAGACGTCAGTAAGGTATGTAAAGCTTCCCACTTCTTCGTTTGGCATGTCTTAGTATGTTAGGTGAATATTGGAACCTCCGGAGCATTTCTGCTCCTCGAAACCCGATCCACAAAAAAGTTACTATTCGTTCAATTCAATTGAAGCCTAAGGGCTCTATTTTGGCTAGAATGCCACCAATCGTCCGAAACCTATCAAAATGTGATCGGGTCACTTGATAATGATTATGTATGACCTTTTGGCCTATAAATGTTCGTAAACTATGTTCGCCACCTCAATTTGACTCGAGGTGGGCCCGCTAACCCCGAGACGCCCTATTTGTTCTATCGGGCTCTCCTTTTGAATAAAGTTTGATATGACCCCCTTTGATTTCGAAACGTTCCTCTATGAGATATGCTTCGATTACTATGATATGTTAAATTACGCTTTTGAGTTATATGCACTACTTTGAAAACGTTTTGTGGAATGAACATTCGTACCAACTAACGATTTGACTATTTTTGGTTTATGAAGGGATATATGAACTCATTATGTTTTGAAAGGCTATTTTGAAATATGTATTGCATTTGTTTGCTCACGACTCTGCTCGTGCAATATTATGACTTCGTTCACCGGTTCCCGGGCCGGTTATGATTCGTGCGCCTTATGATAATTCGGTCGTATGCTGTGTTCCGGTTCCCGAGGCCTCGCCATAGGGCCGGGTCCGTTTGGAGTTATGCTGTGATATGGCTCGTGATGCGATACGCTCACCTATGTTGTGTTTGTGTTCGGGGATGTACGGAGATTTGAAACCTTCTGGTGTTATGCTGTGTGTGGCGCCAGCGTCGGAGTGGCGACCACGTTCTTAAGCGTTTGCATGATTTCGTTTATATTATGTATACGTATATGATTTTGATATGAATTTTGACGTACTGATTTGTACTCCACTTTGTCATCTGATTTGCTTTCGGTTTTGGCCCATATTTCTGTACTCCGTGCTTTACATACTCAGTACATATTTCGTACTGACCCCCTTTCTTCGGGGGCTGCGTTTCATGCCCGCAGGTGCAGATATTGGTGATCCTCCACTGTAGGCTTCACTCTTTGCTACTTCGGAGTACTCCTTCTTGACTCGGAGTCCACTTTTGGTACAGACTCCCTTTTGCTATGTATATTCTGTACATTTGACTATTTGGGTACGGCGGGGCCCTGTCTCGCCATATGTCTTTGTTTTGAGTTCGTAGAGGCCTGTAGTCATATATGTGGGGCGAGGGTCCTATATATGTTTGTCTGATTTTGTTTTTCTGGTCTTAAAGCGGTCCGTTTGTTTTGATGGCCCTGAATGGCCCTTATGCTTATATTTGCATTTTTGACCGGCGATGTCTATTCCGCCGCTCAGTTTGGATCCGATATGACATTTTGATTTGTGCGACCGCTTAAGACATATTTTGATATAAACTATGTTTGATATGACTTTTATGAAATTCTGAAATAAGTTTGGATTTGGCAATGAATATGTAATTTGGTCTGGGTACCCAAGTAGGGTGCCAGTCGCGGCCCACGGGGCTGGGTCGTGACACTAGCACCGGGTGCTCCTCGCAGCCCCGAGTCGGGTCGTGACAAACTCTTCCCAAACCAATCATACCTCAAACAAGTCATTCTTATTAAGCCACAAATGCATTCTGGGACTTCCGAGTTGAGACATGGAGATCAAGTGACCCTCTGTACCATCTCACCCATTTCTCAAGAATAATCCTCACAATAAACGAGTCTAAACATGATCCCACACAACTAAATCCTCAAGCCATAGCTAGAAACTTAACTTGGTCTCGCATCTAAATCAGGACGTCGCATCTCATACCATACCACAACACATCATAGATAAACCATTCACATAAGAATTTAAGGGTGAGTTCCCACCTTCCATGGGTGATTAAGACAAGGAAATTCAGATACCAATTGGATTCAACTAGATACCAAATTAAATGAAGTAACACGAAGGAATGAAAGAATTCCAAGTTTCCTAAATCTCCCATAGCCTCTCGTAGATAGGTACGGAGCTCATCATACCTATCCGCAAGACTAATAGACATGCTCTTGTACTTATAGATTTGGTAACGTAGGGCTCTGATATGAACTTGCCATGACCCATATCACGAATCGGGCGGGCACCTAACATTTCCCAACTTGGTAGGCGAACCATCCCTGAATCATCAACTTAACGCCGTAAAGTAAATAAGACGGTCTAATATAAGTCTTAAACATAAATAAAGATAAGCGCGAAAATACAAATACAATCCCTAAAAAATGGTCTAACTCGTACAAGAGCAACTGCATATATGTCAAAATATGCAAGTCTGTAAGTCAAAGACAATTGTCTGAATGGAAGAATATAAAGGCAGGATAGATAAGTCTCCGGGCAGCGGCTCGTCAGATGCTCACCTTAGATACTCACAAGCTGGGCCTCGAGAATCAGTCACGAGGAGTCGAAGTAGAGCCTGTCACGTACTCTGCACTCAGAAAAGAATGCAACAAGTTAGTATCAATACAAACACTATATACTGGTAGGTATCATAGGCCGACAACAGTAAGCCAACATATATAAAGGAAGAAGCTGAAGAATAGACATGCTCACAATCAAGTACAAACACAACACAGTCTAAGAATAATAACTGAATTATAGTAGTATCAAGTCATAGACTAGGTGAAAGTCTCTAATCCTCGAGTCCATCAAGTTTCTATGTAAACTCTTACAACACACATCAACTCAAATGAATCATCAACCAAGGAATCTATGAGGAAATATACCATGCAATAATAAGAGATGCAATGCAAGTGAAATGTGATGATATGCAACGCACTGACCAAATTTAATCACCATACACATATGCTATGGATGGAATACCTCCACGCCTTGATAGTCATGACCCATGGGGGACCCGCAAAGTTCATGTACCACTCTCATGATCCCGGCAAAGAACTCAGGCATCGGTCACTCATCCCTCTCATGTACAATCTGGCAAAGGCCTCGGATGCTCCTTTGTCTCACTTATCATCATCAGTTCCAAGTAACACCTCATATCAATGTATCATGTAAAATGAGGATGAGTGCCATGCAATATCAATGCCAAGTGAAAGCATATCAATACCAATCGTGCCACACATGGACATATCACAATATCAATACTAAATCAAGTTCTTTCCTCTATCCACGATAATGCCCAGATAAGTGAGAGACAATAATATCATAACCACAGTATGGCAACTAAGTACAAAGCCAATATCACACACTTGGCAACAAGCCAATAAATCACAAAGAGGTAACAAACTGTCATGACCCGACTAGGGCCGCGACGAGCACCCGGCGCTAACCCACCTGGGCACCCCTTTAACCTACTTTCACATAACATTTAGGTGAGCCATAAATCAAATCATGCATTCTAGTCATCAATCATACTAGTCCCATTTGGGCTACAACATTTCCTATATAACATCATAGGCATCTATGCCACATCAAATGTACATGGGCCGACGTGGCCGACAAAATAATATACAAAACACGGGCCAACAAGGCCAGACATATCTAACCATATACATGTGACTACGAGCCTCTAAGAAAAGTATAACATATCACATGAGCGGGACAGGACCCCGCTATGCCCATAATTATATACACAAAAAAATAAGTACCCAAAAGCTATGGCTCCGAAGTAAATGGAGCTCTGCTATGTAATCTCTGAATAAGCGGCTATGGATCAAGTCTGTCTCCCTGTGCACCCGCGGGCATAACGCAGCGTCCACAAACAAAAGGACATCAGTACGAAGAATGTACTGAGTATGTAAAGCATGATCAACTTCGATATAGAAGCATAATGAACAACATGTGAAGTAGCATAGGAGGGGAGACAATAACATCATCATCATGGCACTTACTTGCTTACCATAGAGACATTCTGTTTCTATTGCGTATCCACATACATACATCCATATCCGTACTTAATTACCCTCATAATCATTTACATCTCATATACATAACATATTCGTACTCTTAATGATGTCATATACATAGCATATACACATATATACTGATATACATAGCATGCCCGACCATGAAGGTTCGGTGTTTCACACATACTTGGCCAACCAAGGCTCAAGGTTATATCTACCTGGCCCTACCAAGGCTTCAGGGTTATCCGTACCATCTGCAGATGTGCGCGCGCGTTACGTAATCATATACATACATATACATATATTCTACCCGGTGTTATAAGCTTGGGGTTTCGTTATAGCCCTTCATAGGCACACATAAGTATAATAGCCCATAGGCACCTTTAGCATCATTATTATTATCATCATCATTTCTATCATCATTATTATCGTTACGTCTGCATTATAGGCTTACTCGTCGTATGAGGTACGTAGTACACATCAAGGATCGCAGGCTCAGTAGTTTTTAGGAATAGAATCATATGGAGCAGATCATGAGCTCATAGAAGGATAAATGATTGGCCAAAGAACCATGCCTTATGAAAGAAGGGTTAGCCTTACATATCTTTTCGTTGAACTATTCTACACTTGCACGTACTCCTCTGATGCTCACGTTTCTACCTTCATTAAGGTCATGCTATCATTAGAATCGATAACTAGCACACATGACTAAAGCTAGAGAAAATCGGACAGCATCTTCTTTATTCATACAACGTTTGTTCATATCGTGATTCAACTCCCAAACGTCAGCAATACATTCACAATATCATAACAATGGCCATTAGTCGTTCACATTTTCCACATTTCTCAATTTACTTTCATTTGCCCATATCTATGGCTATAACACATGATTTCGTCCATTCACATACAATATCTATTTCATGGTCTTTCAACGTCATTTATAACCCATTCATGTCACAACACAACAACAATCATGATTCAACTCAAACTATTTCTCAAAACGTCACTATTCATCATTCATGACCTATTTTGCTATATTTTTCTACGATCCATGTATTTCAACTCTCCAATATCTTAAACAACGTATAAATATCATGAATCTTACCTTAGATGTTGTAGGAACGAGCCTTAGTTGATAATACTCCACTTGAGCAAAAACCCTAGTTTTCCTCCATTTGGATTTCTTGACTTGGATGATCTTTAATGGGTTTTTCTTACACTTGATTCACTTGATTAATGTTGTTGATGACTAATAATCCTTGAAAACTTGTATAATAATTGTAGAGAGATGTTTTAGAGAGAAGGGGTGTGATGTAGAAGTGAAATGAAATAAGTCTTAGTCCCCTTATTTAATGACTTAAAAATCTGAATTAAAGTGCACAGTGGTCGTAAACTTGGTTTACGGCCCGTATTCCAGTTTACGGACCGTCCTTCGTGGTCGTGTTTAACCATAATAGAATCAGAAACTCAGGCTGCAACATGGTGATTTATGACCATGGTTTACGGGCCGTGAATCACTTTACGGTCCGTATTCCAGGTCGTATTTAACCATTGATCATCTGGCAGAAAGTTGAAGTCTCGAATGCCAAAATACGACAGGCCAGTTTACGGACCGTATACCATTTTACGGTCCGTATTTCACTTTACGACCGACTGGCCAGATTGCAAACCTGCAACTTTTTCACATTTCTTGACTCTTCATTCTATTCATCCACATCCATTTTCCTACCTTGCTCGTCTCATACCTTGCCTTATCTTAGCCAACTTTCTCGTCTTGCATCGGATGGCTTTGAAATCTCGCCTAAGGTCGTCGAACGTCATTTCTTACTCATGGAATGTCATACACTCGTACGCATCACTAGGTCATTCACTTGCGTACCAACGGAAGATTTTTCGAGGTGTAACATTCTTACCCCTTAAGAACATTCGTCCTCGAATGTTAAAGCCTTCGGGAATTCTATAAAAATTTCGTCAGAGTTTCCCCTATAATATGGCACTACCAACCTATCACAGCATCCCATAATAACAAGGTCTCACAGGGCAACAACATAATAGCAACAAAATTTGGCCACACACGACCCAAAAGCATAAAAAAAATAAAACATACATACCTTATGATCTTGACGTCTCATCTTGGATCTCTTCCAAGGGCTGAAATAATTGTGGGTATCTGGATTGCATACTTTCTTCCGCTTCCCACGTCATTTCCTCTCGTTTACTTCTTCTTCATAGAACCTTAACTGAGGCCACCTCTTTGTTCCTAAGCCTCCGTACTTGCATGTCTGGTATGGCAATGGGTATCTCTTCATAAGTCAATTTCTCTGTCACTTGCACATCATTTACTGGGACGATCCTAGTAGGATTTCCAATACATTTCCGGAGCATCGAGACGTGGAAAACTGGATGGACTGACTCCAAATCGGGAGGTAGATCTAACTCATAGACCACTTTGCCTATCTTGCGCACAATTTCATAAGGCCCAATATACCGGGGACTAAGCTTCCCCTTTTTTCCAAATCTCATTACACCCTTCATAGGCGACACTTTCAAGCATACCCAATCTTTAATTTGGAACTCTAAGTTTCTTCGACGATTATCCGCATAGGACTTCTGACGACTTTGAGCCGCTAATAATCGATCTTGTATGAGCTTGACTTTTTCTATGGCGTGCTGGACCAAGTCTGGCCCTATCAATTTAGTCTCTCCCGTTTCAAACCACCCAATCGGGGATCTACACTTTCGCCAATATAAAGCTTCGTACGGTGCCATTTGAATACTAGAATGATAACTGTTATTGTAAGCAAACTCAATGAGTGGAAAATGGTCATCCAGTTTCCTCCAAAACCTATCATGCATGCTCGTAGCATATCCTCAAGAGTCTGAATGGTGCATTCAGCTTGCCCATCGTTCTGCGGATGAAATGCCGTGCTAAGGATAGCACGGGTCCCTAAACCCTCTTGGAAAGATTCCCAAAATTTAGTGGTAAACTGCGTCTCTCTATCGGAGATAATCGATATTGGAACACCATGAAGTCGTACTATCTCTTTAACATAAAGCCTTGCGTAACCTTTCGCCACATACGTCGTTCTGACTGGTAAGAAATGAGCCGACTTTGTGAGCCTATCTACGATCACCCATATAGAATCATACTTACGTTGAGAATGGGGTAAGCCTGTAATGAAATCCATGTTAATCACTTCCCACTTCCAAGTTGGGATTTCTATAGCTTGCAATAATCCGCCCGGCTTTTGGTGCTCGATTTTCACTTGTTGGCAATTAGGACATTGAGCCACGAATTCTGCTACATCTTTCTTCATCCCATTCCACCAATATATAGAATTGAGATCATGATACATTTTCGTCACTCCGGGGTGAACAAAATAACGGGAACAATGAGCTTCTCTCAAAATCTGGTGGCATAGACCTGCCACATCGGGAACACATAGCCTGCCTCGACATCGAAGAACTCCGTCTCCTGAAATATCAAATCCTTTCTGAGGGAGCGTATCTCTGTAATGCATTAGCATGGAATCCTCATATTGTCGCTCTTTCACTTCTGCCACTAGCGACGAGACTGCTGAATTCTGAATTGTAGTTCCCCTGCTACCCGAGTCCACCACTCGGACTCCTAGGCTAGCTAACTGCTGGAGCTCATGAGCCATCTCTCTCTTTTCTTGTTGCACTTCACATAAACTTCCCATAGATCTGCGGCTAAGAGCATCAGCTACAACATTCGCCTTTCCGGGGTGATACAAGATATCAACATCATAATCTTTTAGCAACTCTAGCCATCGTCGTTGCCGCAAATTCAACTCTTTCTGCCTGAAAATATACTGAAGGCTCTTATGATCGGTATAAATATCCACATGGACACCACATAAATAATGTCTCCATATCTTTAAAGCATGAACCACTGCGGCCAATTCTAGATCGTGGGTCGGATAATTCTGCTCATGTTTCCGCAGTTGTCTTGAAGCATATGCAACCACTTTACCGTGCTGCATCAATACACAGCCTAGCCCAACACCGGAAGCATCACAATAAACAACATATCCTTCCAATCCCTCTGGAAGTGTCAAGACTGGTGCAGAAGTCAACCTATCTTTCAACTCTTGGAAACTACGTTCGCAAGCATCTGTCCACTGAAACTTTGCCGATTTCTGGGTCAATCTTGTAAGTGGTGCAGAAATAGAAGAAAAACCCTCAACGAATCTCCTCTAATAACCTGCTAAGCCCAGAAAGCTACGTACCTCCGTAGGAGTTGTGGGCCGTGGCCAAGTCTTCACAGCCTCAATCTTTTGGCTATCCACTCGAATACCATTGGCTGCAACAATATGCCCTAGGAATGCCATTGATTTCAACCAGAACTCGCATTTGGAAAACTTTGCAAAAAACTCTCGAGTTCGAAGAACTCCAAGGACAATACGCAAATGATCTGCATGTTCTGCCTCGGATCTAGAATACACCAAGATATCGTCGATGAATACAATCACGAACAAATCTAAAAAGGGCCTGAACATATTGTTCATCAAATCCATAAACACTGCTGGTGCATTAATTAGCCCAAATGACATTACGCGGAACTCAAAATCGCCATATCTTGTTCTGAAGGCTGTCTTAGGGATATCTTTCTCCCTAACCCTCACTTGGTGATACCCGGACCTCAAATTAATCTTTGAAAACCATTTGACACCTTGAAATTGATCAAATAAATCATCGATCCTCGGAAGAGGATATTTGTTCTTAATCGTTACCTTATTCAATTGGCGATAATCGATGCACATTCTGAAGGAGCCATCTTTCTTTCGGACAAACAATACAGGTGCTCCCCATGGGGAGGAACTAGGCCTAATGAAGCCTTTATCAAGCAAGTCTTTCAATTGCTCCTTCAACTCTTTCAATTCTGCGGGTGCCATTCTATAGGGAGGAATAGATATGGGCTTAGTATCTCGCAACACATCAATAGCAAAATCAATCTCCCGCTCAGGAGGAAGTCCTGGAAGCTCTTCTGGGAACACATTCAGAAATTCACTCACCAGTGGAACAGACTGAAGAGTCGGCGATTCAGCTTCTACATCTTGAACTCGCACTAGATGATAAATACAACCTTTTGTGATCATTTTCCTTGCCTTTAGGTAAGAAATAAACCTACCCTTCGGTGACGCCGTATTCCCTTTCCATTCTAAGACTGGTTCTCCCGGAAATTGGAAACGAACCATTTTCATCCTACAATCAACATTGGCATAGCAAGAGGCCAACCAATCCATGCCCATAATGACATCAAAATCCACCATCTTTAGTTCATACAAGTCAACTATAGTACGGCGGTCACGTATCACAACTACACAATCTCTATATACTCAGCTAGCTATTACCGATTCACCCATGGGTGTAGACACCTCAAAAGGGTTGATCGACTCCGGCTCGAATATAAATCGACTCGCAATATATGGAGTAACATACGATAATGTGGAGCCCAGATCAATCAAAGCATATGCATCATGAGAGAATACCGATAATATACCTGTGACCACGTCAGGAGAAGACTCAAGATCTTGGCGTCCAGCCAAAGCATAAATACGGTGCTGAGGACCGCTAGAACTTGGAGCTCTCCCTCTGCCTCTACCATGGCCAACTGGCGCATGTGAACCTGGCCCCGTAGGGCGTAAAAATGCTGAAGATCCAGCTACCGACCCTGATGGCTGGGTCCCGCCTCTACCATGAACTGAGGGGAAATCACGCATAATATGGCCTGGCCGACCACATGAATAGCAAACGTCTGAACCTGATCGGCATTGACCCCAATGCAACTTCCCACACTGGGAACATCGTGGTATAGGTGGCCTCTCCTGACCCGAATCACCCTTAAACTGAGACCCCAAAAAACTCTGACTCGGCCCCGCACGAGTAGATCTATCAAATCTCTGGCCTGAAAATCGTGGAGGTGCACTGGTCATAGAATAGCCTGAATGTCTAGGGAACTGCTGCCTGTGCCCACCTCTAAACTCGCTCGTCGAACCTGACGGTCTGGACCTCTTGCTATGGCCCCTATCTTGCTCACGATCACTTCTCTGTTGCTGCAGGCTTTCTTCTAAGTTCTGAGCATGGGCCTGAATGCGTGCAATATCCATACCGTCCTGAAGGGACGCAGTCAAGCATCTATCCATCAAGTGTAGCCCTAGGCCCTTCACAAATCGGTGTACCCGGTCACCCATATCGGCTACCATAGTCGAAGCATACCTGGCCAAGGAATTGAAGCAGAGACTGTACTCTAGAGCACTCATGCTACCCTGCCTCAAATTTAAGAATTTATCGGCCTTAGCTCGCCGAACTTCTGGAGGCATCTAATGACGGAGAAAGGCATCAACAAACTCTTGCCATACCAGGGGAGGTGCATTGGCTCCCCGTGAAGCCATCCAAACCGTATACCATTGGATCGAGACATCTCTCAATCTATATGACGCTAACTCCACCGACTCGGTGTCCGAAGCATGTATCAATCGAAGCGTCCTTAACATACCATCAATAAAATCCTGAGGGTCCTCCTCCGGCTTTGATCCAAAGAATTCCGGAGGGTTCAAAGTAATGAAATCACGAGCCCTTGCACTAACAGCCCTATCACCTTGCCCTGAACCTTGCCTCTGAGTCTGGGCCGCAACCAATTGAGTCAACAAATTAATGGCCTCTTTTACATCTTGGCCCGAAACATCTGGTGGAGGAGCTGGAGGTGTTGGAGCTGGGGCGGAGGCTCTCTCACGCTCCTCAGTAATAGGCACTGTCTGGGAGGACTGAGATTGAGCCGCACTCTGGGACTCACTTTCCTCTACTACCGGTGGCGGTGCTCTTTCAGCCCGCTTTTCAGCCACCGTCTTGCCCTTTTGGGCTGCTGTAGCCTTTCTCTTTTTAGGCATCTCTGAAATACACAACGCACGATTAAGGAACAAGAATTTCTTATATCATAGCTCTATCGCACGATTCTTATGAAGAAAGAAGGTCTATCATTCCTAAAATATCCGTAGCTTCTTGTTTATAAGTGTGGCGCGCAACACACCCATAACCAAGACTCTACTAGACACAGCTCGTAGACACACCGTAGGACTGAACTGCTCTGATACCACTTTTGTCACGACCCGACTAGGGCCGCGACGAGCACCCGGCGCTACCCCAACTGGGCACCCCTTTAACCTACTTTCACACAACGTCTAGGTGAGCCATAAATCAAATCATGCATTCTAGTCATCAATCATACTAGTCCCATTTGGGCTACAACATTTCCTATATAACATCATAGGCATCTATTCCACATCAAATGTACATGGGCCGACGTGGCCGACAAAATAATATACAAAACACAGGCCAACAAGGCCAGACTTATCTAACCATATACACGTGACTACGAGCCTCTAAGAAGAGTATAACATATCACATGAGCGGGACAGGACCCCGCTATGCCCATAATTATATACACAAAAGAATAAGTACCCAAAAGATATGGCTCCAAAGGAAATGGAGCTCTGCTATGTAATCTCTGAATAAGCGGCTATGGATCAAGTGTGTCTCCTTGTGCACCTACGGGCATGACGCAACGTCCACAAACAAAAGGACGTCAGTATGAAGAATGTACTGAGTATGTAAAGCATGATCAACATCGATATAGAAGCATAATGAACAACATGTGAAGTAGCATAGGAGGGGAGACAATAATATCATCATCATGGCACTTACTTGCTTTCCATAGAGACATTCCGTTTCTATTGCGTATCTGCATACATACATCCATATCCGTACTTAATTACCCTCATAATCATTTACATCTCATATACATAACATATTCGTACTGTTAATGATGTCATATGCATAGCATATACACATATATACTGATATACATAGCATGCCCGACCATGAAGGTTCGGTGTTTCATACATACTTGGCCAACCAAGGCTCAAGGTTATATCTACCTGGACCTACCAAGGCTTCAGGGTTATCCGTACCATCTGCAGATGTGCGCGCGCGTTACGTAATCATATACATACATAAACATATATTCTACCCGGCGTTATAAGCTCGGGGTTTCGTTATAGCCCTTCATAGGCACACATAAGTATAATAGCCCATAGGCACCTTTAGCATCATTATTATTATCATAATTATTATCGTTACGTCTGCATTATAGGCTTACTCGTCCTGTGAGGTACGTAGTACACATCAAGGATCGCAGGCTGAGTACTTTTAGGAATAGAATCATATGGAGCACATCATGAGCTCATAGAAGGATAAATGATTGTCCAAAGAACCATGCCTTATGAAAGAAGGGTTAGCCTTACATACCTTTTCGTTTAACTATTCTACACTTGCACGTACTCCTCTGATGCTCACGTTTCTACCTGCAACTTTTTCACATTTCTTGACTCTTCATTCTAATCATCCACATCCATTTTCCTACCTTGCTCGTCTCATACCTTGCCTTATCTTAGCCAAATTTCTCATCTTGCATCGGATTCTTTGAAATCTCGCCTAAGGTCATCGAATGTCATTTCTTACTCATGGAACGTCATACACTCATACTCATCCCTAGGTCATTCACTTGCGTACCAAAGGAAGATTTTTTGAGGTGTAACACAAACCTACAAATGAGTCAACAGTACCAAACCTAAGTAATCCATCCCAACTTCATACCCGAAGGCGTAACATGCTTTCTCTAATAGTAACTAACTCTACATACGCATCGCTAACCCAAGTCTAACCAGAAGGTAGCGGTAACCTACCTGGCTGTCGAGCTAGAGCCACGAACAATCAAATCTTTTCCTTGCCTTTTCAGAGATCCTCCAAGTACTCAAACTCTATCCATTATCGAATTCTCAGTTAGAAATAAGGAACACCGATACCAGTATTGCTACACTATCGTTCAAATAAAAAACAACGAAGAAAAAAGGGGAAAACATGCCCACAAGGGTAAAACGGGTATTTCAAAGACGAAATAGGTAACCCAATGTTCTAGAAGTTCAATTCTACTCCCCAATTGCTAAATTAGCTCAAGAATTGATCAATTTAATCATTCAAGTCAAAACCCTCAATTTGGGTATAAACCCTAACTCTCAATCTTTCAATTCATCAACTATTCCATTCAAGCCTATTGGTCACTAATTCATCAAATTCCATGCTTAGATTTTCAAATCTATCAACAAATCTCATATTGGAAGGCTAAATATCAAATTCTAAAGTAAAGGTCAAAACACATCTTCTACCTTATGTTCTTTGGACTTTCTACCATGGTTTCATGCTTAAGAAAGATAAATGAATGAAATCAAGGTTAGAGATCTTACCCCCAAGAGAAATCTTCTTAGAACCTCTTTAATTCGCCTCAAAGACACTTAGGAACAATAAATGTAGGAATAGGAACTGAAGGATTTAACTTAGCATTGAATAGGATTCTAGTCTACGTCACCCACCGCAACGGTAGAGCGTCCGCTACAGTGGAACCTCTCCCGTGGCTCACCTTCTACCATAGCGAGTCCGCTCCAGCGGAGCTCCATCTGCTAGAGCGGATCATAACGAAACCACTCAACACGCCATAGCGGACCAGGCCTGGCAGAGGCGGGTCCGCTACAGCGCAAAAGGTACTGCCACATCGGGCATCAAACACCAAGAATGCTAGTTTTTTACCAACTCATTCCCAAAACAAACAAAAATCGCGCTACGGACTCACTCGAAGTCTCGGAATTCCTAACAGAGGTCTATTTGACCCAGTGAACACCCAATGGCCAAAGACCAACTTTCTAACCAATAACCCAAAATGCTCCCAAGTGCCCTGAGAACCGAACTGAAAATCCCACCATGTCATAATCGATCATTCAGACCTCTCAGAATCCACAGATTTCCAAAAAAGGTTCATGTCACGACTCGTCTAGGGGGTCGCGACGAGCATCCGGTGCTAGCCCACCCGGGCGCCCCTTGACTTACACTTATGCTTACATCTAGGTGAACCATACAATTAAACATATATATCTATTCATTCATCATACTGGTCCCATTGGACGACAATGCCTTTATATCATAATTGGAATCTATGCCACATCAATCTACATGAGCCGAAGAGGCTATCAAAATGATATACAAATATAGGCCGACAAGGCCAGACATATCTAACCATATACACATGACTACGAGCCTCTAAGAAGAGTATGACATAACACATGAGCGGGACAGGACCCCGCTATGCCCATAATTATATACACAAAAGAATAAGTACCCGAAAGCTATGACTCCGAATGAAATGGAGCTCTGTTATGAAATCTTTGAGAAAGCAGCTATGGATCAAGTCTGTCTCCCTGTGCACTTGCGGGCATGACGCAGCGTCCACAAACAAAAGGACGTCAGTATAAAGAATGTACTGAGTATGTAAAGCATGATCAATATCAATATAGAAGCATAAATAGCCACACAAGAAATAGCATAGAATGGGAGATAGCAGTATCATCGTCATATGCACTTACTTACCTTTCATAGGAACTTTCCATTTCTAATACGTATTGGTGTACATACATCACTATCCGTATTCCATAATAATACACGTACCATATTTGTGCTCATATTCGTATACATGCCCTTATTCACATTCATATACATAGTCGTATCATATTCGTATTCACGTCATATACATAATCATATCATATACATAGCATTTACATACCATAGCCGACGACGTAGGATCGGTGTTTCATACATACTTGGCCAACTAAGGCTCAAGGTTACTCATACCTGGCCCTACCAAGGCTTCAGGGATTCATCTACCTGGCCCTACCAAGGTGTCAGGATTATCCATACCATCTGCAGAGGTGTGCACGCGTTTCGTAATAGTATACATACTTATTTACATATCATACCCGGCCTGACAAGCTCGGGGTTCCATAATTGTCATACATAGATACATACATGTACTAGCTCATAAGCATCGTTTCTATTAACATCATTATCATCGTCGACATCATTATCGTCACCGTCACATTTGCCTTAATAGGCCTACTCATCATACGAGGAATTTAGTACAATCGTAGCATATCGAGAATCATAAGCTTAGTAGCTTTGAAGGGAGAAACGTTTGGAGAGCATCATAAGCTCGTAGAAGATTTAGACGATTGGCCAAAGAACCATGCCTTAAGAAAGAAGGGTTAGCCTTACATACCTTTTCCGATCAACTATTCTATACTTGCCTGTCCTCCTCCAATGCTAGCGTTTCAACCTTCATTAAAGTCATACTATCATTAGAATCATTAGCTAACATATATGGCTAAAGCTAGAGAAAATTGGACACCATCTCCTTTATTTATACAACATTCCTCCATAGCCTATATCAACTCCCAAACGTCAATAGTGTATTCACAATACCATAACAATAATCATTATTCACCCACATTATCCACGTTTCTAGACTTACTTTCAATTACTCATATCCATGGCTATAACACACAACTATGTCCATTCACGTACATTGCTCCTCTCATGTTCTCAACCCCATTTATAACACATTTACATCACAATACATCAAGACTCATAACTCAATTCAAACTATTTCTCAAAATGTCACTATTCACCATTCATGACCCATTTTCCCATACTCATCTAATGTCCAAGCATTTTAACTCTCAAATACCTTAAACAACATATAAATACCATAAATCATACCTTAGATGTTGTAGGAACAAGCTTTAGTTGATAATACTCCACTTGAGCAAAAATCCTAGTTTATCTCCATGAGATTTCTTGACTTGAATGATCCTTAATGGGTTTGCTTACACTTGACTCACTTGTTTAATGTTGTTGATCACTAAATATCCTTGAATTCTTGTGGAATATATATAGAGAGATGCTTTAGAGAGAAGGGGTGTGGAGTAGAAGTGAAATGAAATAGCCTTGGTCCCTTTATTTAATGACTCAAAATCTGATCTTAATGAATAGCACAGTGGTCGTAAACTTGGTTTACGGTTCGTATTCCAGTTTACAGACCGTCCTTCATGGTCGTATTTAATCATAACAGAACCAAAAACTCAGGCCGAAACATGGTGATTTACGATCATGGTTTACGGGCCGTAAACTACTTTACGGTCCGTATTCCGGGTCGTATTTAACCATTTGATCATTTGGCAGAAAGTTGGAGTTTGGGAAGCCAAAATATGACATGGCAGTTTACGGACCGTATACCACTTTACGGTCTGTATTTCACTTTACGACCAACTGGCTAGAATGCAAACCTGCAACTTTTCACATTTCCAAAACCTATAATCATTCATTATGGAGCATAACTTATCTCTTATTGCAATAGCCTTCAGAATCTTACTTAGGGTCATCAAATGTTATTGCTTACTTATGAACATATCGTATACTCGTACTCCTCACTAGTTCGTTCACTTGCGTACCAACGGAAGATTTTTCGAGGTGTAACAGTTCATTTATCCAAAAGTCAACTATCGGTTAACCGCTTTTCGCTTTAATGCTCTATTTCACATAAGTCAACATAGATCTCGCCCTATTACCTTGGGAACCATGTCACCCATCTCCGCGGGTCAAAAGCGTACTAATAGGACTCAAGAAAGGGTCAACGGGGAGAAATGGGTCAAAAGCATTATAATGACAAAATGGGTCGTTACAATGCATCAATTGGATTATCTATTCCGTCTGTATTTGTTTGAGGATTTTCTTCTTTAGACATAACGAAGAGGAGAAACAAGAAACTCAAAAGAATTTGTATAAAGACTTAATAAATCAATGAAACACTCAACTCTTTAAGTAGGTTTACTAATTGAAGCTATCATGTGGTGTGAAATTTCCCCTTGAAGCCTACTTATATAATATCTTCTACTAGCTAGTGAGCACAGTGAATGTTGACCATACATATTATTTTTATTGACCTATATTTTCTTTTTATTTTCCTTCTTGAGTCAAGGAAAGGGTATACTTTTGTCCTTTTCTTTTCTTCATGAAATAAACTTTTTAATGTTTATTTATACCTAAACTTTGATAAAAAAAAAAAGTTATACATTTATTAGTTTATATCTATAACCAAATAGGATTATGAGATAGATGTAATTTTAATTTTATCCTGAGAGATAATTTATCAACTACATCATCATTGACGCTTTGCTACGTCAACAAAAATCACAAATGTTGCAAATACTTGAAAGTTATTACTCTATTCTATCCCAATAAAAATCACTTCTCGAAAATTGAAATATTTGTCTAACTTCTATCCTCGAGTAATCAAATTATACGACAATTTGGGTTGCTTCTTAAAAATGATACTAATTCATATATTGCCGCTTGAATTACCTAATTTTGATTATAACCACAATTATGAACGAAATTGATTTGATTCCGCAAATACCATCATAGTTACCACAATAGTCTAGTCGTAGTCGAAATTCATTGCCAAGCCTGTAGTAGTAAAATACCCTGATTCTACTTATCTCTCTTCCACACCTTCCAAAGTCGTCTTTAGTACCAAGAATCATTAGAAATATGTTTCTACACGTCCCAAGTCTAAATCATGACTCCCTCTTTCCGGAAAGAACTATGTGCTTGTTCTAAGCAAATTCTAAGTATTTTGGTAAACAATGACTTATCCAAGGTCAATTGCGCAGATTCCAAATCTGTTACTTCCGTTTCGTCGAGCTGAAGCTACTAAGTCGACACTTGTAATCCAATTTCTCCTAAATCATTGAATGAAGTGTTATGCGCATCACTCTAGTGATTCTCCTGTCGTGCAAATCTGTAGAAAGTCAACTGATCACCGTAAAGGTTTCCCATATCCATTTGCACTCCTTCAATAAATTTCCAAGTATTTGCCTAAACTATTCCATCAACAAAATATGGTCAAACCCACTAGCAAACTTCAATAAGTCCTGATAAACATGCCATACCACTATCATGAACCATCAATCTAGCAAATAGACTAAAAATGGGCTAATAGAATACTCATAATTCTTCTTAGCGATGAATCCATGAGCCCTCTGGCATTAAATGAACAAATCGGACCCGATTTAAATGTGCACAATTCCCATATCACTAACAGTCACTCAAACTGATTCCAAATCTTTACAAATAAATAGTAAGCCTTCTATAACTCTATGGTGACCCATTCTATTCCTCTGCTCATAAATACTCAACCTCGTGTTGTCATTCCCGACCTCAAAAGCTGAAATTTTACCCAACTCATCAGCTAAGTAAATACTATAAACAAATGACGATGACTCTGGAAGTTCAATATAATTCATCTTCAATAAGAACTATAATCCATAAATGATCATCCAAGGCTACTGCTATGATTCATCTTACAGAAAGTACTATAACACCACAATCATAGTCTTGAAGCTAGATTCTACTAGTGGAAGAAATGAATGGAGTATTCATACTGAAACACATGACATAACTCGGATTCAATTCATACGACCAATAATATGGTATTAGCATACCTTTATAAACTTTAGACTCTACAACTTGTATGTGTCACTACCCAATTTCTAAGACCGCGAAGGCACCAACTCCCACCAAGTTGGTAAGCCATCCACAATGCATTGAAGCCAATTAATGAGTAAAAACATGCAAAAAAATCATACAAGTCATTTAAAGTCTTAACAAGTCATATAATCATAATAAATACGGAATACAAAAATAGCAACAACGTTCCCAATGAAATCCCACTAAATGGGGTCTGGAAACTTGGTGTCACTAGTACATGAACGACTAAGATGGAATAAGTACTACAAATCCCAAAACATGGTGTCATTAGTACAAGAACGATTAAGATATAAATACAAGTCTGGGATACATCTCGAATACACTGTCTATAAATAGGAAAGATAAAAATTAATACATGTGTGTTTGTTACATTCAAGTACTTTGAGAGGAAAATATGGTGATTCGGACAAAAATGGAAATTACACGTGAAATTGTCTAAGTTTCAAATGGAGTAAGAACCATGCCGAGCTAAGGCCACAGTATAGCGCAACCATGCCATGCACCGTGTTCAGCGAGGTGGACTGATCAAGATGGAATCGCGCAAGAAATTATTCCAAGTGTGAAATGTATATTGCACCTCGCTGAGCTTATTCCAAAGTGAGGCACAGCCGTGCCTTGGACCTCACTCATTGAGGTTGGATGATCAAAGTTGAAGTTCTAAGATTTTTTGGCTAAGTAAAAACGAGACAGGATACCTCACTGAGCATAAGCCAAAGTGAGGTGAAGGCTTGCTTTACCCCTCGCTCATCGAGGTGGTTGTTAAAAAATACAAAGTTTGTAGAATTTTTCTAAGTGTAATTTGGACCTTGGACCGCGCTGAGCATAGTTCAAAGAGAGGTCCATTCATGCTTTCACGCTTGCTTAGTAAGCTACTTGGTCCAAAGTGCACTTTGTAAAGTTTTGGAACCATTTTAGATGGGCCTTGGAGGGTTATTTCTCAACACTATAAATAGAACCCTTGGTCGTTTTTGAGAGGAACGGACGTATTATTTTAGAGAGAGCAAGTAGTATGGCTTATCATAGTAGGTTTATCTCTTTTACCTTTATTGTTTCATCTTTCCCTCATTCGAACATGAAATTCCGTGTAATCCGGTTATGAGTAGCTAAAATCTCTAGGGTTGTGGTGTAACCATGAATATTGATGTTTGACAAGTATTTTCATCTTGGTTATTTATTCATAGACAATTGTTTCTTTACTTCTATTCTTAACTGCTTGATTGCCTGCGCAACAGTAGAGTTTTATTTACTATTTAATACGCGTGCTTGGGAAAGACGTTATTAGATTAGAGAAGAAGTAAGGAGAGTGTGATATGATTATCCCTATAGTTGGACTAGGATTTGCATCTAGGATAGGAATATATTGCAACTAGGATAGGAATATACTTAGTCGCTGCATTCAATTAAACACAATGGACGTATTGCATTCTTAAAAGGTCAATTCCATGGGAATATAGGAGGCGAACTGTTTTGAATCGGCAAATAGTAATTCAGGAGAATGCTATGAGATTAATAATCCTGTTAATTAGTAATCATAAATAAATTTGCTAGGGTTAGATACTTGAATGACTCAATACGACTGGTGAACCAACTACGACCCTGGAATACTTATCTCTCTATGATAAATTCAAGTCTTAAACAAACGTTCGTTACAAAATGATCGCATAAATAGTTTGTTACTTACTTTTTGCATTAGTTTATAAAACAATTGTTGACACCTAATTCTTGACCTCCCGTAATTTATTTTAATCACTCAGAGTCCCCGAATAAAGAATAAAATTAGCTGGGCATCTTGAAAGAGCTAATGATTTTTATAAATTGTCCAAGTCAAACATATTTCACTCCCTTAAATTAATAAAAGGGATTTTCATGCATCATAAATTTATTTATAAATTAATGAGTATTTTCATTATATTTTATGAGATTTGTTAAATTTAATAAATAAATAAATAAAGGAGAGAAAGAGGAAGAAGGGTTTTCATTTATTTGATTATTTAAAATTATCAAAATTTTGCAAAGACATTATTTCCCTTTTAAATCCATGAGGTTTGAGTAATTTAATTAATTTAATTAATTAGCTATTTAACCCTTTAAACTTCCGATTTTACATAATTTGCATGATTTGCCAAAAAAATAGGCATAATTGCCCATAAATGTTTTTAATTAGGCTAATTAATTTATAAATTAAGTGATAATTATTGAAAAATTGATCCTTTTGTATATTTTTTTGTGGCCACAATTAAATTAATCAGGTCATGATTTAAAGAAATTAGAGGTAGTTTTTGCAAAATTAGCCTACTAATGGTTTTACTTGTAATAACCAGTTTAATTTAATTTCTAAACTTGCTAATTAGGCCACCAGCTGAATTAAAATCAATTAAGGCCAAAATTCGCCATAATTGAAATGATCAGCTAGGTCAAGATTCATTATGGGCCAAGTTCGCAATTGTGGGCCCATTGATATAATTTGGCCCATTTTTACACTATTTTTATGAAATAGAATGAATACGTCCTAAATTTATCTAATTAATATATTACCAATTTTAATCCTTTAATTAAATATATATATATATATATATATGTATGTATACCCTTAATATACATATATATGTATACAATTTAAAAGAGGCCCGTTTAATTATTTTTAAGAATCTAGACAGAGTCCAGCCCAAACTAGGCTGAAACCCAGCCCAGGCCGTTCAAAAACATTAAAGGGGTAATACCCCCCACCCCTTTTATTATTTTTCCATTTTCAGAAAAAAAAATCACCCCCCTCCTTCCCCTTTCTCTCTTCTCTCCTCTTTCTGATCAACCCTTATTGTCGCCTCTCCTTCTCTCTCTCTCTCTCTCTCTCTCTCTCTCTCTCTCTCTCTCTCTCCCTCTCTCTCTCCATGCCAAAAACGGCAAATAGGCAGAATATAGCAGTTGCATGCAGCTTTATTGTGTCTATTTTGATGAAAGCATTTAATATGGCACTCGAATTCGTGATTTAAATCACAAACGTGGTAATGCATCGAATTTTTTACTTTATTTTTCTTTGTTATGCTGAAATTTACCAGTATTGTTGTTGTACTGTGCTTAAATTTTATTGGTCGAGTTGGAAAACGTAAGATCGAACCAAGTAAGGTTCAGATCTGACAATCCATATTCTTGAGAAGCCATGTGAGGCGTAGATCTGGTCTTGAAGGTCATTTTTCTGGGTATTACATTTTTCCCAAATCGTTTACTTGGAAGTTTTAGGTGATTTTTGGGGTTCTATTCCCTCTTACAAAAATTGCTTTTTTGGATGTCGGGAAAAAGTAGAAAAGGGAGAAAAAGGGATTTTGAGAGAAATATATGATTTTCTTTATGTTTAAAAATTTGAAAGGTTTTTAGAAGTTAGAAAGATTTGGAGAAGTCCAAAGAGAGGCTAAACTTCGAATGTTAAGTCTCCCTTAGTAAAATTTTAAGGCTACACTAATTGTGAGGTTTTTTCTGAGTCAAAAAAAATTATTTTTTCTCTCTTTTGAGTCTTTGTGGCTGGGTTGTGAGTTTTGGAAGCACTTAAGGCTTTCAAATTCGTTTTTGATCAGGTTGCACCACAAAAAGGTAATGCTCTATCCTGTTTATTAATTTTGGTATTATTCAGTATTAGTCTACAAGTTTATAATTTTTTAATGTTGTTTAGTTGATGATTTGCCTATAATTAAGTTGAGCTTGGGTATTGAATAGACATTAATTAAGATGTATTAACTTATAGATGTGGAGGTTGCCCCTCTTTATTTTCAAAGCCATGTTGATATCAATAAGTAGTCTTGTGAAGTAGATTGAGTGTGTATGTCTAAACAATGCAATGATTGTTTAAATATGTGGGATATATTTCATGTGCTCTGCTATACATGTATGGAAGGTTCTTTATTTTGTTGCTCTATGTTAAAACCTGATGACAATGTGGTCACCTAAGTCATGGCACTAGTTTGGATGAACTTTAAGCTAACATTAATTCTGATTGAATGTAATAGAACACTAAAAGGTGGTGATATCTGTTAGAAGTATTTGAAACAATTGTCCTTGTCTTATAAGAATGTGACTTTGGTTTTCTTTTCTCTTTCCTGAGTCTGTTCTTGTGTGGGTCTGTATACCTATTTGGTGTTAACTAAGTGACATAAGTTTGTGATTGGGGTAAAACAGGGGAAGGGATCATGATTAGTTTAAGACACAACCTAGGAGGAACTAGACATGTCTATAAGAAATCTATGACAATTGACTAAGGCATTTAGAGTTAAGTCAGGTTGTACCTATGTGGGTCTGAGCCTTCCCAAATTTTCTTGAATGTGTTTAAGTTAATCAAATAACTCTGCATGGTTATATGTTGCGCATTAAAGGGTAACTTTAAAGAAAATAACATCCTAGAGTAGGACAAGGCAGTCTAAAAATGAATTTTGAGATTTAGGATCACTAATAGGATAATTGGGTGTCAAAGGTCCATTAGGAGTTCATGAAAGTCTATAAAATTGTTGAGCTTGTTTTAAAATAAAAAGGGAACACCATATGCCATTAGCAGGACTCAGTGTCATGTTTGATTTGATTCGAATAAAATTTAAACTCTGCATTCAAATTACCTAACTTTATCTATGTTTCATGTCTGATTTTATCAAAAGGAGTTTAAGATAGATTTAAAAGGTAATTTTAGCCTTAATGTACTTTTAACTGTCTAAAAGGGTTGGTCAAGTGGAGATGGAACTGTTCTGAACCTGGAACTTGATATTCAACCTGATTTTTCTTAGAACTCTTAAGTGATTTAATTGATCCAGTTTTCTTAAGTGTCAATGGTTAAAAATATTCAATATGGCCTCCCATAGTGTGGATTTAAAACTGAAGTTGAGCGGAACTGTTTTGTTTATGTGAAAAATTAGGGGTCTAGGTGAGACTTATTTTTAGAGGGTGGGTAGTGGCAAACCACCTTTGTCCATGAGTTTTTGTGATTGGAACTTGGTAGGAGAATAAGGTAAAAGGGTAGGGTTTCTTTTGGGAGAATGAAAGGTGAGCCCAGGTATAAACTGGAGGTAATGACCAGTGGAGCATGGGATCCCTTTCTACTGAATGTGAGGTGTAGGAAAGGGATGGGGAGGTGATGATATCACCCTATCCTGCCCTTTTTTCAGGACCCTAAGGCTTCCTCAACTCCCTAGACTTTGTTTCTCAGGACTGTGGAGTTCAGTAAGAGTTGGTAATTGGTTAAAGAGGTTTGCCATGCCTTGGGGGAAAATTTCTGTGATTGCTTGTTGCCGAAATTTAAATTTAAAAAGTGGGACAGTTGCTTGTTACATCTTTGTCACGTCTTGGGGATTTTTGAATTCCATGATTGTCTAAAATTAAGACTGAAACAAAGAGTAGGTGTCTTTCATGTCCTTGTCATGATTAGAGAGGTCAAATTACCATTGGTTAAGTCCTAAAAAAGTAAGTTATTCACTTGGTGTTTGAACCTATGTTATCCCTTTCCTTTGTTTGAGGTTTTGACTTGTCTGATATGTTATTTGCCTCCTGAAGAGTGTATTTTAAAGCTGGTATGGTTTTTTTTATTTGTGGACTATGATCATGTGGAGACATTTGACATAGTTTGAACTTAGAGATGAACACTTGATTGATCTTATGTAGCTAAAGCCCTTTCATTTCTTGAACTAAATTGTATAATCTAGACTAAAAGAATAGAAGCTGGGATCTGTCTAGTATTGATTGGTCCTGCATCATCAATGTTTTAAAATCCTGTTAAACATAGAATTAAGAGGATAAAAATGATTAATGTATTGTGTCTATGGTAAAATGAATGGTGTTAAATGGGAGTTTGTCTGATGTTGATTATAAAGGTGTGATAGATATTCCTAAGGGCAGTATGGGCCACTTGGTTTAGACTGGTCTTTTAAAGACACCTCAGGAGGGGCAGAGAAGAGCCAAGCTTAGCTTGACTCATAGTATCTACCCCCAAATGAGGGGTGTCATGACCAGTCTATATGCCATGGGTGACATTGTTGTCCTGAAGGGATATGACTTCCTTAAGATCTTGTCATTTCATTTAAGAGGTTAAGAATAATGAATGTGCTCCTTTCAGGGGGTTGGCCTTTAGTTTGTTTCCAAAGCAATAAACTGGTTTAGGATCACTAGTAATAAAATGTCTCTATTTAGGAGTTTAAAGAGTTGTGAAAATGTGAAGGTTGGTGTTTGAACTCTATGCCATCTTTTCTATTGGGATTTATTGATACACATTTATTTGACTCTGTCCCTGTCTATCTTAATTGGTAACTAGTATGAAGCTTCGAGGGGTAATGGATTCCCACCATTATTGTGCCAAAAAATAAAGATTCTTCCTGTAGTTTTCTACCTAGGAATGCCAAAATTGGATAGTCCCAGTCTCACTTAATGTTGTTTGGTCTAGGCTCATGGATGTTACAACTCTACCTTTTGGGTGATTACAAGTTGTGGAACTTTTCCACTTGGCTTGTACTCTCTATTTTGTTTTTTGTGGCAATCTTAAACGAGTTTCAACCTCCTACCATAAGAACTGTTAACATATGAATTGATGAATCATTTATCTTTAATGTGCATGGAAAATAAGGTTTGGACTTTAATTATTTTTGCCTTGTGTATGGTAATTGAACATGTAAGAGTACGTTTAAGCATAGAACTACCTCGATATGTAAAAGAAGCGAAGTATATACATGGTATACACTTGGTATACACATGCCATGCGTATAGCAAGGATATACTATGTGTATACCTGTAAGGAAATAGGCTAGCTATGGGTAGTAATATATGTAAATAGATAGAATAGGACCTCGTTATGACATTTAATTGGTTAGGTATCTTGGAATTGATATACGTATTCTATGTGTCCCATTATATTACAGTGTATGCCTTTGCCACGATCCTGAATTTACTTTAAAGTTACTTTGCATTTAAAATATTTCCCATTAGCTGATACATGTACACAGCTTTGAGACTACGATTAAATACTATGGCAACACTGGTTTTCTTTGAGAGTTTGAGGACGTTTTGGGAGATAGGTCTAGCCACTCCCCGATATCTAGCCATTCCGGGGGTTAAGGAAACCTATCGGGAACAAGTATATTATGGTTTGAGATTTTCCAGTGAAGCAATGGTATATAGTTAAGTCCTTGGTTGTGCACTTGTGATCAAGTGAGGAGATATGTGTACATGTTTGTGTATATTATGTATAGTTACGATAGAATTAGGTCCATAAAATAGAGATAAAAAATGGGAATGTATATGTATATATGAATGTATAATCTAGATAGTATTAGATCCACCAAACTTATACTAATTTAATTCCCTTTTTCTTTTTCTCTTACTGCACGGACACTTGGGCCAGAGTGCAGCCAGCATGTTGGGCCAAAGGCCCAATAGGAATATTCTTTCAAATTATTAAGTCTAAAATTGAAGTTAATATTATGAAGAGCCAGCCATGGAAGAGAATGACATGAAGGCCCAACCATGGGTAAAAATGACTTTTAAGGGGTTTGGTACACCTCTAACTCATTTCGTTTTCCTCCTTCAACTTTCAGCATGTCAATATGTTCTCTTATTTGAAATGTTGTATTTGTATAAACCCACATTATTATTGGAATCTTTACATTTTGAATTAGGCATCTTAGGTGAACGGTGCACATGTCGTTTAGTTAGACCTTAGGCCCCAAATGTTTTTTAAAACCCGGATTAGCGTAAACATTTTCCAAAAAAGAAATAAAAGTGGCTCAAGTAGCAAAAGGAAATCAGTCCCATCTTTTACAAGAAAAATATGTTGTTATCGTCTCTTTTCTCAAAGTTAGACTAAATAAGATTTCATGCAAAAAAATAAGAAAAAATGCTCCTTTCTAGTTAAGTATCAGTCTTCTGTTTTCAAAGTCCTATTTTTAGTTTCTGGGCGAGAAATGATTTTTTTTAGAACTATGTGAATAAAATACCTTCCAAAACGAGTTGCAACCTTTTATCAAAAATCAGGCGAAAAGGGATTTTTAAACTATATCAATAAAATGCTTTACAAAAATGAGTTTTGCTCTTTTCAAATCAAATAAGACGGAGGAATGGTTTTAGCACTGTGCAAATGACATATTTTATGAAAAACTTTTAAACAAAAATCAGAAAAAAATGGTTTTTAGGCACACATAGGTGTAATCCATTTTGTATTGACCTATACATGTTATTTTTCTGAAAATAAACTAATGCAAAATTATAGAGTTTGAGGGCCAAGACCAAGCTAAAAGGTCATGTTTTAGGCCCCATCTAATCAAATTTTTTCGAATAAAGTAAAACACAAAAAATATGTTTTTGGCTCAGCCTAGAGAAAAAATGGACTTTGGGCCAAAAACTAAGTAAACTTTAACCATTTGTAAGGAAGGAGAAATTTTGGGCGTAAGCTCATGACAAAATGTGGTTTTTGTATTATATAAGTAATTTGGACGTTTTAAGACAAAATTCTTGGAATTAAGATAATTATAGACCAACTCTTGCAAAATCTGTGCAGACCGTTCTTTTAAAAAAATGAGCAAAGTCCTAAATAAAGGTGTTCTAAAACGTACTAAACGGACTAACCCGGACCATGTATGAGTCTAAGCATGAACGAATCTTCATTTATCCCAAACTTTTAAAAAAACTTTACCTTTACAAAACAACATTATCATTATATGTAAAGGGAACTAATTTTATCCGGATATAAATCCGAACTTAAGTACCTTATATGTAAAGGGAACATGTTGATTCTTTTCTTCAAAATGATGTGCAAAAAATGATAGATTTTTCGGGAAAATAAACACCAAATAAACATTTCATGCAAATACTCATACATTGGAATTCGAAGGTCAACCGAATAGTACGGATCCTTAATACTACGGTGCCTAACACCTTCCCTAGGGGATCACCAGAACCCTTACCTAGAACTTTGGATTAAGAACGATTTTTCACGGTATATGAATAAACCCTTAAAAACCAGTTTTCCTAATTTCCTAAAAATTAGGTGGCGACACTTTTAAAACAAAGTCTGAAAGAGTACCAACGATTTCAAAGTAGCTTTTCCGAGCACTAACTCCGCCCGCAAAAATGTGAATTGTTACAGATGCCGACTCTGCTGGGGTTTTAAAGGTTCTAACCATAAGGTTTCCAATATAATGTGGGTATATTTGCTTTACTAGTTTATGTGTTTACTTTTCCGCAATTATCAACTATCATTGCATGCATATCATAACTCCACCACTCCTGGCATTTATTTTACATTTTGTTCCAAAGGCGACTTCGCGGAGCATGCGGTCGTACCTTCACTAAAAAACCAAAATACTTCTTTTGGAACCGTTATGAGGCTGGGTTGGTTCGTGGTCATCCAACAGCCCTAACGGTTCATTCGCAGTTGTCCGCTTGAGTTCCCGGTCTTTTGTGAAAAACCCACTCTAGTAAAACTAGGATAGAGCTAAGCCAAATCCCTAATGAACTAGAGCATTCATACCTAGCCGAGCTTTGGGTATCTCAGACCTACCTAATGCTCAATACGAGAGACCACCCTGTGTTCGGACGATCTATGACCCGAAGAATACCGCATCTCATTTATGTGCTATGTGGAAGCATGTTTAGTGTCCATGTGAGGAACCATTGAACCTGTGGGGATGGGGGAATCCTAACTGTGTTTTGTTTTGTAGATGAAAAGTCGTATCCATTTTGACATAATTGTCGAGGCTCCGGATTTATTGAGGGTTTGGTGGGCATGGTTGGGTGATGCTCACAAAAAGACAATTAGTTGCACTCTAGGTCACGTACCAGCTATCATGGCGATGAAGGTTCGTCTAGAACTTATAGAGGTGTTAGCCGGACATTGGGATGATAAGGAGATGTTGTTCCGCTTCGATGAAATTGAGATGACGCCAACCGTGGAGGAGATCAGGGATGCCATAGACACCAATGGAACCTGTCTAAGGAGGCGACACAAACCAGATCACCACCTGTTATTTTCACAGAGGCCCACAGTCGGCCAAATCATGAAGTTTCTTGCACTAACTGAGGCACCCTGGGCGCAGGGACCCACTGTGGCCTTTAGAGACCTGTAATCTGAGATTCGGAGATGTCACAGGGTATACCCTGTATCAGAGATAATTCAAGAGTAGAGAAGAGTGGGAAGTTAGTAGCCCCTTGGCGTTCGCCATAGCTTTTCTAGGCATTATGGTATTTCCACAAGGCAAATCGATAGCCATAGACATCCGAGTGATCTACCTAGCTCATGCTATTTTCTATGGTATAACCAAGGACCAGGAAACGAGGTACTTTGACTTAGCACCCATCATCCTGGCAGACATTTTTTGGGCTTTGGACAAGTGCCAGAATGGTTTCCGATACTTCCAAGGATGTAGCGTGTTGTTACGATGGTGGATTATCAAACACTTCAACATGGCTAACGAAGTCTAGTATCTGAGCAACCACAACAGGGTAGATCGCCTGACAAATTATTGCCCGAACCTCGATTACATGTCCAAAGAGGCATGGGCTGGCTTCTTTGAGGAATTGACTGATGGTAGAACCCAGTGGATGTTTCTTGACTTAATATCAGAAAATGTGGTAGTTCGGGGCAAGAATTGCCCTTTTTTGCCACTAGCTGGAGTTCAAGGAATTCGCCCTTATTATCCATCTCGGTTTTTGAGGCAATTTGGTAGGAGGTAAGTGATACCTCAAGTAGGAAATCCTGAGTAATTAATCATTGAACACACATGGTAGAAGATCAAGAATGTCGGAGTGATCCTCAGAGAGTGGAATGGTCCCGTGACTTGGGTTAGATCCAGACAGGTTCGAGGCAGGGTGTGACCCATAATATCAGGAATGGCTACAGGGGCACTTGGCTGGTGCATCCATGCTAAGGTCCATACCTCATCACGATGCCCAAGAAGAGGAGCGTCTGAAGGAAGGTGTGGAAATCACGGATAAGCACTTAGCATTTAGAAGAAACAGATTCGTTGATTGTCAGGATGGAAATGTACCAAGCACGACTTCTAATTCAGACCACCCTTCAAAGGGTGAAGAAGGCTAGGATAAGCAGGCCTCGACATCAGCCGCTGGAGGAGAACCCTACTGATTTACAGCTTTATATTAAGCCCCTTATCGACTTCATCATCTTTGTAATCCCTTCAGGGAAGATTTTTCTTTTTATTTAACTAATGATGATTTTTCGAGGCAATGGTTCACTCTCACAAATGGCACTTGCATGCTTCAATCTATTAGGAGATCCTTGACTCAAAAGGTTTTAGGAACGCGAATAGTATAAATATCTGCTAAACTATATGGATGCTTCCACATGCCTACTTCCTATGTGTGTTATCATATATTATGGCTTGAATACATTTGATCTGATGGTCTAAAACTACATACAAAAAGAAAAACCAAAAGCTCAAAACTTACCCAAATTTATCTCCATAAAAGTTTTACTTACAATGGCAAACCAAGGAGAACAGAGATGCGGACTCTAGGAGAGACAACGGAAATGTTGAGAGACAAAGTACTACAAATGGAGAAGCACCTCCAAGAGATAGGGAGGAAAATTGCAGAAATGGACCAATTGCTAGAGATAGTTGGGAGCCGACCAGAGGGCATACCCGAGGAACAATACTATGGGAATGTCCCGAAAGGAGTAAAAGATTTGGTGCTGAATTACATACCTTTAGAGAGGAGGCCTATGACTCCTAGAGAAGGGACTCGAGGAGGAAGGAATGAAAGCCAATGAGCTGGATCAAATCATTGGGTAACAGAGTCAGTCTCACAAGAGGAGTCGGAGCCCTAACAGGAAGCCTTTGAACCCATTGAGGAGGAAGAACCAGAAGAGGGAGAGCCTCAGAACATGGAAGAGGAGGAAGTAGAGCCTATTGACATAGAGGCTGAGGGGGAAGAAGTGCCCATTAACCAAGAACATTCCCACCCCATCCATCATTTGTAATTCCACCACATCGTGGGGCATGATTCTCATCACCAAAAATGGTGCCGACCATCGAGACTTCAGCTTACTTGGAAATAATCACAATCTAGAGTCGAACAAGAGTACTTGCTACCCTAGCTCGAATTCATGATATTGAATGTGCTTATCATTCCACCTCTTCATTTTATCTTTGTAAAATTTGGCATTCTCATATGCCGCTATTCTGAACTCGTCGAGCTCATGCAGTTGCAACAACCATCTCTCATCTGCCAAGCTTATATCAAGATTGAACTTTTTAATTGCCCAATAATCTTTATCCTCCAACTCAATAGTCAAGCGGCACACCTTTTTGTAGACTAACCTGTAGGGAGAAGTCCTAATAGGTGTTTTATACGCTGTTGGATAGGCCTACAAAGGATTATCTAACTTTAGTGCCCAATCCTCTCTTTACGCATTTATAGTTTTATCCAGAATCTGCTGCACCTCTCTATTGGACACATCTACTTGTCCACATGTTTGCGGGTGGTAAGATGCAAAAACTTTGTGCTTCACCCCATATTTCGCCAAGAGGTTCTTCCACAAACTATTGTAAAAGTGTGCTCCACCATCACTTATCTTCGCTCTCGGAGTGTCAAACCTTGTAAATATATTCTTTCTCACATAATTCACTGCCACATCTGTATCGTTAGTTGGGAGAGTGATTGCCACCAATTTAGACACATAATCAACAGCCAATAGAATTTACTTGTTCCCAAGGATGGTGGGAAAGGCGCCATAAAATCAATTCCCCACAAGTCAAATATCTCTACCTCAAAAATATTGGTCAAAGGTATCTCATGCTGCTTAGAGATGTTTCAGGTTCGTTGACATCTGTCACAGGTTCGCGCAAATGCGTGGGCAAATTTAAATAAAGTGGGTCAACAAAAACCAAATTGCAACACTTTCGCTGCAGTATGATGTCCTCCATAAGGGCAGAAATAGCAACTCTCCAACACTTGACTCACCTCGGTCTGGGGAATGCATCTTCTTATTAACAGATTAGGGCCCTGTTTGACCAAATATGGCTCATCCCATATGAAGAACCGTGAATCATGATAAAGCTTCATTCTCTACTGCGTAGTGGTTTCAGGTGGGTAGATACCATTCACTATCAGATTCACGATATCTGCATGTGCGTCTGCCTCAAGAATAGCAAAGAGTTGCTCTTCAGGAAACGCTTCTCGAATTGACCATCTTCCGTCACATGCTGATGACTCTCCAATCTCGATATGTGGTCAACAACCTAGTTCTCTGTCCCTTTACGGTCCTTGATCTCTACATCAAACTCCTACAATAAGAGAATATACTGAATAAGCCTGGGTTTCGCATCTTTCTTGTTGATAAGTACCGCAGTGCAGCATGATCCTTTATACAATGACACTAGTCCTTATAAGGTAAGACCGAAATTTATCAAATGCGTACACCATGGCCAATAGTTCTTTTTCTGTGACAGTATAATTAATTTGAGCAACATCCAATGTCTTTCTGGCATAATAAATAGAGTGGAATAGCTTATTCTTCCTCTTGCCCAGAACAGCTCCTACAGCAGTATCGCTAGCATCACACATTAATTCAAATAGCAGGTTCCAATCAAGAGCTATCATTATTACTGTAGTCACAAATCTTCGCTTCAACTCTTCAAAAGCCTGCAAGCATGCATCATTAAATGCAAACTTAACTTCCTTCTCAATCAGCTTCAACATAGAACTCAATTTTTTGCAGAAGTCCTTGATGAAATACCTATAGAACCCTGCGTGACCAAGCAACAGTACACCCCCTTAACAGAGACAGGGGGTGGTAGTTTCTCAATAACATACACCTTTTCTTGATCAACTTCCAAGCCCTTCTTTGACACTTTTCGACCGAGAACAATACCCTCTCCGACCATTAAGTGACACTTCTCCCAATTTAGTACTAGGTTTGTTTCTTCACATCGTGCGAGCACTCTATCAAGATTCCGCAAACATGTTGTGAACGAATCCCAAAAAACAAAGAAGTAATCCATGAACACTTCTATGACATCATCCACCATTTCAGAAAATATTGCCATCATACACCATTGAAATGTCGTTGGTGCATTACAGAGTCCGAACAGAATGTTCTTTAAAGCGTATGTACTATAAGGGCAAATAAAAATTGTCTTCTCTTGATTTTCTGGTGCGATTGCTATCTGATTATGGCTAGAATACCCATCAAGGAAATAATAATACTCCTTCCTGGATAATCTGTCAAACATCTAATCGATAAATGGAATAGGCTAATGATCGTTTCTTATGGCTTCATTTAATTTTCAATAATCCATGCAGATGCTCCACCCTATTACAGTTCTAGTTGGGATGATCTCGTTCTTGTCGTTTTCCACCACTATCATCCTGCCTTTCTTCGGGACACACAATACTGGGATCACCCACTTACTGTAAAAAATAGGGTAGATGATACCCGAATCTAACCACTTTATCACTTCTTTCATAACCACTTCCTTCATCGGTGGATTCAATCTTCTTTGGTTCCTTATACTCGGCTTGTGATCATCCTCCATAAATATCTTATGCATGCAAAACACTGGACTAATTCCCTAAATATCTGAAATCCGCCAACCCAATGCTTTCTTTCTATTCTTCAGAATCTCCAGCGAAATCTTCACTTCTTCCTCAGTAAGCTTTGTTGCCAATATAACTAGTAGAGTTTCACCCCCACACAAAATGCATATTTGATATGTGCAAGTAAAGGCTTCAACTACATCTTTGAGGGCTCCTCTATGGATAACTTGGGTGATGGCCCTATTTCTCTGTCAAGTCGCACAAACTCCCCTTGTCGAATATAAATGCCTGCCAGCTTCAAAGAATTTGCACCACCTCGAATGCTTTTGTATCTCCGATAATATATTCATCCACTAGAGCTCTCTCCAACGGGTCATGAGAAGTAATGAGTGGTCTCTTACTGTCGTCATTTACCACAATGATAGCAGAAAGTTCCTCATAAATTGTGGGCAACTTTGGGGGCCTCTATGTAGCTACCCTGTTGCTACATAGATCAATGCTCTTCCTGTGGCAAAAAATGGATGCCCCAAAATAAATGGGACTTCCGAATCTGGCTCACAATCCAAGATAACAAAATTCAAAGGAAATATGAGAGACCCAACCTACACAAGAACATCTTCAATAATACCCTCGGGTCTGGCCAAATATCTATCCGCCAACTGCAAAACAATAGTTGTAGGCCTACCCAACGCTAATTTTGTAACACTCCGTGAATTTAGGTTAGATGTAAATGTGTTAAATGAGAAGTAATGTGACATTTTAGGCATATGAATTCCCATGAATATGTGTTTGAGTGGACATAGTTGATTAATGATCAAGTCGAATTGTGAGTTGCATAAGATTCGATAGAATCGAATAAGTTTATGGTAGGTCTGACTTCCAACTTGCATATATGCAAATCCAATGGGAGTTTGAGAAAAATTAAAATATGAAAGTTGTAGACCTTTGAAATACCTTTACAAAAATATATAATGGATCCCAAGAGGAGCCTTGTGCTATGAGTTATGCCAATTGTATTGAACACTATCGACACAGTCAAAAATCGAAAGTTTTGGCTAAGTGTTAAATGGTCAGGGGAGCTCTCTCAAAGGGAGACATGAGCTCTCCATGGGCCTCACTCAGTGAAGTATGAGGTATAAAATGTCCAGGCCTATAAATACGATTCTTAGATGATTTTATGTCATTTTTTCACATTCCAGACTTTATTCTAAACCGTCTTTTGGAGAGAAAACAACCCTAAGGCCTCCCAAACCTCTAAGATAAGTTCGTGATCAATTACTATCATTAATACATCAAAATAACATCAAATTAAAACTAGTTTATCCTTCGAACCCATACATTCTTGAAAATTGAAGAAAAGAGAAATCAAAGGAGACTTTGGGAAATCTCGTAAAGAGTATGATCTTTGATCCTTACTAATTTTATTTAAAGGATCAAGAATAGTGTAGGGTATTAGAACGATGAGAATCCATGGGTGATTAATGGTAGGTTTCAAGAATACGTTTTTCGGCATGATAAAGCCCTAGATTTTTTGTAAGGGTAGAAACTTATAGAATTTGGTTCAAGTAATGAACTTTATCATTAATAATCATTGTACAATGATTTGTTGAACTTGGAGGAATACTTTGGGCGGGAATTGAGGTATTTCTGCCTTTTCGAAAAATGTTTTGATATACACTATACTTTGAAGCCATCGCTTGAAACATGTCTACTTTTAAGAATGTTTTTGAAAGCTTGATTGGTTTTGAGAATCCTCCTTTGATTGTTGTACACGTTGAAACAATGGTTTGGTGATTGATCTTTGTTGAATTTATTTTTGAACTAAAGGCGATATTTTGAATAAGGTCATGCACATGTAGGGTGAAGCCCGCATTGAACCTTATACGAATTATACTATTACGTGGAACGTGTTTTGCCCCATTATGGGATGATTGAACTTATTTTCTAAGGATTGAAGCTTTAAACTTGTTTTGCATTTGAATGGGTTTTCTTGAACTTGAAATTGAATAAGTGATTTGAATAAGGTTTCTAAATTGGCTATGACTTGAAATACCTCTATGGAGAGAAGATGACTTGAGAAGTGAATTCGACTATAAGCCATGATTGATGATTTGGTTGATATACCATGATTTGTATTTTTTTTGTGTTTAGGCCTGTATGGGCAAGTTGTGCTCGTCCAGACGATGATTAGCCATTATGGATCCTAACGTATTGCTTTTGAGTATTGTTGTGCTAGTCTAGAGGATGATTAGCCTCCATGGGAAAATAACACCAGTGTATTTATTGTTGATCTAGTCCAGAGGATGATTAGCCTCCGTGGGAAATAACCCCGGTGTATCTATTGTCTGTCTATAGTACCCTGCAGCATGAATGCAGTGCCCCCAGCAGAAAGAGCATCAGTACAAAACAATATATTGAGTATGTAAGGCAACAAAATAACTGAATTGGAAACTGAACTAAAACAATATAATCTGGAGGCCAAGGAATACCCAAAAATGTCTTAGCTGATCTGTCTTTTGTGTGCAATATAGTAATAATTATATGTCACTGACCAAGTGGACAGGCGATCTGTCTCACTGACCCGTCGGCCAGGCAATCTTTCTCACTGAACCGTCAACCAGGCAATCTATCTCACAGACCCGTAGGCCAGGTATATCTATCTCACTAACCCGTAGGCTAGGGAAATTTGTCTAACAGACCCGTAGGCTAGGGATAGCTATCTCACTGACCAAGTGGCCAGGCTAAAGAAAATGTCTCACTGACCAAGTGGCCAGGATAAAGAAAATATATGTATATCATGCATATGCTGAAAAATACTGATACTTAACATGTCTCTTCTATCTCTTTATAAACTCAAGGACATAGGGAGGGGATATGGCCCCTCGGAAAGAATAACATAACACTCGGAAGCTATGCAACAATATGACAAGCTCTACTTAGAAAAATCTCTAGTGACAAGGTCCATTACGCTCATACTATATATAGAATCATGCCAAGAAAAGAAGGAGAAGCCTTAACATACCTCAAATCGTCAGTATGATCCAACAACGAACTCGCCGTGACGCTTACGCAAATCGTATAACAAGGAAATAGGTATATGAACTTAGATGATGCTAGTATATCGTGGATATCAAATGATAAATCGATTCTAAAATGAAACGGGCAGCATTTCCTAATCACCACAGCATATCCAGCAACTATCATTAACAACAGCATCCTGCTATAACCCTCTTCAACCCACATCAATCAACATTTAAAGGTATATAATAAAACAGCCCAATATATGCTTCGTATACGACACTTAACACACCTTTTTCTTTTAAGTCTATCAATGCAACCTCCACATCAAATACTAGCCATACATGGATAAATTATCTTATTAATACATTAAAACGTGGCTCAAAATAGTTTGGAACTCAACCTAAACTCAAGTTCTCATTTGAACATTTTCCTCCAATTCTCTTCCTTTAATACTTTGTATAATCATCAAACAAACTCATAAACATGAAATAAGGTGGAATCTCACCTCAAGAACTCAAGAACACATCAATTCCAAGATTAATTCACCTTGAAGTATTCCTGAAATCTACTACAAGAGGACGAACTACACTTTAATAACAATCCGGAAGTATATTGGCACTTGATTCTCACTTTAAACCTTTGATGTCACTTGGGAAATGGTTGAATAAATTTGGGAGAGTTTTTAGGGGTGTCTAAGATCTGGGGAGATGATACAAATATATAAAAGGGAAGAGGTACGAAACATATACAAGAATATGTTGCCACCACATTGGATTTACGGCCCGTACTTGAAATAATATAATTTTGTACGGGTCGTATATTGCACCACACTTCTCGGATTTGTGATATGTCAGTTGCATTGGAAAGAAAACTCTCTGAACTTGAATTTACATAGGTACGTATTCCATAACTCCTCATATGCTAGAAGATATATCCATCCAAAGTTGGACCAAAAATACTATGCAGAACCTTCCAATACCTACTAAACATGGTCTTAAAATCTTATTTACTGAAGATAGACATATCTAATCCCATAACCTCAAAGGTTATCCCGCTCTTCCAACGCTATGATGACTAACTCACGATGAAATCTACATAAAAAAGTATGAGGTGCAACAGTATGCTTCAAGTTAGCCGTTAAGGGCTGCTTTAAATAAATACTAAAACACTACTGAAAGAGAATAAATGTTTATTGATTTTATAAGGTGCTTCGGTGTTGTTTATAGCATTGGATTCCTGTTGCACCCAGGGTGAGTTTTGGAGCCTGACAAATTTCCTGAACATAGACAACGACATCTGGTTGATACTAGCACCAAGATCACACAATGCATTAGCAATACGAGATGTTCACTCCTCAATAAGTGCAACTGTGGCATACTCTGTGAAATAGCTCTTGTCTGCCACGATGTCCTTGATATACACAGCATATTTCGGAATCCCTTGTAGCATGTCCATTAAGGGGACATTCACATGTACCTATTTCAGTAAATCAAGAAACATATTGTGTGTGGTCTCTTCCTTCTGCTTTGCCAACCTCTAGGGAACGGAGGCGGTGGTTTGGCAACCACTGGCTGTGGCTGCTTTACCAACGGTGTCTTCGCCACCCATTCTATCTCAATCACCTCATCTTCTACAACTATCTCTTTCTCTACTTCTACAAGGGTCACATTCTTCAATGCTAATTCCTCTTGTTACCTCCCATTTGAGAGACACAACAACACATGGCTTCGGATTTGGATCAGTGTCACTTGGAAGTCCCCCCTGTGGTCTGGTGTTCTGAGGACCAGCTATCTTACCACATGCTTCTCCATATTACGCATATTCATGTCACGCATCTGATTTTCGGATGTTATCTTCTATTTGAAATTCTGCTAGTTGGTCATTATCTTCTGGATATCCCCCATCATTTCCTCCATCTTACTCACAAGTTCATGTGCAGGAGCGGGAGCCTGATTTTCTTGGGCTGACTGATAGTTCTGTTTCTGCTTGCCCTAGTTACCTCCCCAATTGATGTTTGGATGATTCCTCCATTTGGGGTTGTACGTATTTCTGTACTGGTTATTGTTACCTTGCCTCCTTCCTACGTTTCCCACAAAGTATATAGATGTTGGATTTACAGGTCATACATCATTGGAGTGACCGTCTCCGCGAACATCACAAAAGATATTGGTTGTTGCCCTGCTTGCACCTATGGTTGAGCTTGCCCAGTCGTAAACCTCTTAAATTCCATACGCATAGCCTCAATCTGTGCTGATAGTCCCGTATAATTATCAACTTTAATAACTCCAACAGTTTTCTTGGCTACACTTCCACTTGTGTCACCTTGCCAATCGGGATTGCTCTGAGTGTACCTGTTTAGTAGTTTGAAAAGTTCATCCTTGCTCATATTAAGAGCTTTTCCTCCTGCAACTATGTCTAGAGCTATCTTGTGTTGATTATACAGGCTCTTAATAAATGTATGAGCTAGACTTTCATCCGATTGATAGTGGTTAGGACAATCTCTGAGAAGACCCTTGAACCTTTCCCATGCCTGATATAGATTCTCACCATCTTTCTGCTTGAATGATATGATTTCTTTCCTGAGTCTTGTTGTCATTGCTGGTGGAAAGAACCTTGTCAGGAAATTTATCACCAGATCATCCCATGAGGTAATAGAGTTTGGCAAGCTCCGCCAGTAACCAATTCTTTGCATTCCTCATCAGAGAGAAGGGAAATAACATCAATCGCACATACTATGCATGGACACTTCAGGTAACATAACTGTCAGCAATCTCCAAGAAGGTTTGAATATGTCGCTGAGGATTCTCATGCTACAGCCTTGCAAATTTCCCACTGGATTAAAGGAGTTGAATAGTAAGGAGCTTTAGCTCAAATTGCCCCTCAATAATGGGCTTGACAATGCTAGATGTGACATTACCCACACGAGGCACTATAACTTCACGCATTGTCGATGGTTAACCATTGGCTACCATTTTCACCGGTAATTCAACTAGAGCCTGCTGGTTTTGAAATAAGACTAACCCTCTCCTGGGCCGGCCTAAAGTACATGCAGGCTCAGGATCAAAGTCCACAATACACACGTTCAAATTTTATAAATTGTGACCCATGGGGGACTCACGAGGTCCATACACCACCCAGAATCATTTCCCTTCGGGTTCCTAGCCACTTTAGGCTTCAAATCATAATACTCAACCCATAGGCTCACATTACCTGTCCCTAGCCAAAACAACTCATATCATCAGCATCACTCGGTCCGGAACCATTTCCCCATAGGACCTTACATATGTAACTTCAAATATACATAGGATACCATATAAAGCATGAATATGACATGCACATAGTAAGAAATCAAGCTAAGCAATAAAGACTCAATCTTTAGCTATTTTCAACTTTTAAGCGAGTAGTTCTGAATGATGAGGGCACATAATCACAAACAAGACAGGTAATAAGCATAGAAGAAATTTACAACGGACCTCATATCCCAATAACAATCACAAATATCAGCTAATTCTCAAAGCATATCTTTCAGACCGAACTATACAATGGAAATATACGCAAATACCCTTAACATTGCACCGGTACCCTAAACAAATGCTTGCCACCTCACAAGTACTGGGACCCCTTTAGTTACCCATTACTCCCTCTTTATTAGTCCATTTTAAACACTCACGATGCTTTAAATAAAGTCAAGTAAGGTCTCAACTTGTCACGACCCAAACCGGAGGGCCGCGACTGGCACTCGGTTCCCTACTTAACTGAGCGCCAACATTCACTTCATCTCTTTCAATCATTAGACTCCACTAAGCCGATAAAGACGTATTAACATTCATTCTTTAAGAAACATAACTCTAGACATGATAAACAACCCAAAAAGGAATATATATGTATATATATATTACGGGCCACAAGTCTGCCATGATAGACCAACGACATCATATGCATACTATACATAGGACACTATCTGCAAAGCCTCTAACATGGAATATCATACTCGTACATAGGTCGGGACAGGGCCCCCGACATACCCAACATACAAAATGACATATACATATGTACCCTGACTCGGTAAGGCTACAGATGAAAGTGGAGCTCACAAATCCAAGTTGATATCAAAGGAGAGTCTACTATGAGAGGTTCTCAATCCGTCTACTTACACTTGCGTGGCATGAAAGACAGTGTCCCCAAGAAAAGGGATGTTAGTACGAATAATGTACTGAATATGTAAGGTAAAAATAAAACATAACAATAAGACATCTTTAAGGAGAGGGATATAAGAATCAATCTGTACCTTTGAACTGCCTCTGTGGGCCATGAACATGAATACTTACACTTACATACTTATACATATATGCGTATATAACGTCATTGTACATATATATGTGTAAATAACACCATTGGCCTCATTGAGCATCATATCGTATAGTATCGGCCTCTGTGGGCATAATTATCATCATATAATCAGATAGTGGTGCGTATATAACGCCATTTACTTTCCCATAACCCATATATATATATATATATATATATATATATATATATATATATATATATATATAATGCATGAAGGCTCTTATGGAACATTAGAATATCTTTTGGAGTGACTTGTAGTCGTTAACCCTCCGATTACATTATGGGCATTAACATCATCATTATGTGCCTCAATAGGACTTAGAATCAGATATATAACATGCTGGAAAAAACATCACAAGGGAATGAACAACATGGACATCCCTAACTACTAAGAGTAGAGTCATTTTTGAATGATGTCTGTTTACGTTCCATTTCACTTTAGATCATTGTCACGTCCTAAATCGGGAATATGCGGGCACCTACCCTTTTCCCACCTGGTAGGTGAACCCTTCCCTTAATCAAAATTCAAAGAACAATAAAATAACCCAACCAACATAAATATCTAACAAGTCTAAAATAGATAAGTAAAAAAGTGCAGAAATATTACATCAATCCCAAAATCTGGTCTAGGCCATACAAGAGCCACTTCATAACTAAAAGTTTGTATACATAGTCTCAAAATGAAATACTGTCTCAGAAGTAGCGAATAAGACAAGCAAAACAAGAGGAGTTATCAGGGCTACGGATCTGGCCATATGCTCACCTTAGATGCTCGACAGCAATGCCTCAGGAGTTAGTCTTGAGGGGAAAAGTCGATCCAGCCATGTACTCTACACTCATAAAAGAATGCAGCAAGGTAGAATCAGTAGAACAACATGTACTGAGTAGGCATGATAGGCCGACAACAGTCATCTAACATATATATAAGTAAGAGACTGAAAGATAGACAAGCACACAACAATGTCCGAGAACGAAATCACAATCGCTAAATACCAAGTCCAAATGTCACCATAAGTACAGATTACCCAATTCAAATGGATCCATAAGTATAGTTCACCAAGTCCGAATATCACCACAAATACAAGTACCAAGTCCAAATCCAACACTATGAATATTTAAATAAGAATGTAATGCAATGCAATGATATATACACGCTCTAGGTGGAATACCTCCACGCCTGCTAGTAATGACCCATGGGAAACTCGCGAAGTCGATGTACCTGATGTGGCGCATGGCTCGATCCAATATCTATTGGGGAACGTGCAAATCAGTCCAATACATGTTGCGGAACGTGGAACCTGGTCCAATATATGTTGCGGAACATGCAATCCGATCCAATATATGTTGTGGAACGTGCAACCCGATCCAATATATGTTGTGGAACGTGCAACCCGATCCAATATATGTGTTGCAACGCGCAACCCGCTCGCAATATATAAGTATGAATGCATGCATGATATCAATGTCAACAAGAGTATATCAATGCCAAATCGTGCTATATATGGACACCTATAACAAGAATCTAGCAATATCAATGGTGCCGCACGTGGACACCTATAAAAAGAATCTATCAATATCAACCGTGCCGACATGGACACATATCATAAGGATCTATTAATATCAAGTGTAGTATCACAAACGGGGCAGCAAGCAAATAGATCACAACAAGGAAACAAGCCACAGTCAAGCAACAATACCAACTTAAGTAATCCATCCCTACTTCATACCCGAAGGCATATCATGCTTTCTCCAACAATCACTAACTCTACACATGCCTCGCTAACCGAGCAGGAGCCATGAACAATCAAATCTTTGCCTTGCCCTTTCGTTGCGCCTCCAAATACTCAAAATCTAATCATATTCGAATTTTATATTAGAAATAATGAAGAACACTACCCCTATTGCTATTTGTCAAATTCAGCCATGAAGAAAGGAGAAAACGAGCCCACAAGGGTAAAACGGCCATTTCGAAAGCATAATAGGCAATTCCATGTTATAGGAGTTCAATCCTAATAAAAAAATTGCTAAAATAACTCAAGAATAGGCTAATTTCGAGATTCAAGTGAAAACCCCCAATTTGGATATGAACCCTGGATTTTCAACCTTCAAATTAATCAATACAAACAGAAGATCCAAGCCTATTAGCTATGAAATTGTCACGACCCAACCCCGTAGGCCATGACTAGTGCCCGACCTGGACACCCGTAAACATACCTGTCAGATATAGTGAAACTGAAACTACGAATAATATGGAACTTTACAAAAGAACTCCGAAAGTTCATAGTGTCATCATATAAGTATACTTAGATAAATTGTCTCCTGAGGAGTCACAACTGATCAAATCATAAAATGATACGCAAGCCGACAAGGCTGCCACTACACATCAATATCATGTCATATGCAAGCTGGCAAGGCTGCCACTGCACATCAGTATCATGTCATATGCAAGCCGGCAAGGCTGCCACTACAGACGGACATCATTTCATAACACATCGTATAGACGCAACTGAACAGAACATATACACAACCCTCACATATGTCTACAGACCTCTAAGAGTACTAACGGTGAAAAATGACGGGACAGGGCCCCGTCGTACCCCTGGATGAACATACATATATATATCATAAGATCTGTACCAAAAGTCTAAACTCCGGAACAACGGAGCTCTGTAAGACAGCTGAAAGGAAATCCTAAGCTGGAGGATCACCAAAGTGAGTATCTGTACCTGCGGGCATGAAACGCAGCGCCCCGAAAAAAGGGTGTCAGTACGTAATATGTCCTGAGTATATAAAGCATGAAATACAGTAAAGAGGATCATAACTGAAATAGAGATTACCAGAAAAAAAGTATGACTTTAAAACATCAATACACTTGCCTTATGAAATGAAAATCATGCATATCAATATCATATATCATATATATATATATGTAACGTGTCCCATCCTTCTAGTGAGGGACTCGGTGAATAAGGTCGCCACATACCATCCTTGGCGCCATAATCACATCATCACACCATCATATCATCACATCATATATATATATATATATATAACGTGTCCCGGCCATCTAGTGAGGGACTCGGTGAACAATGCAGTGAAACTGTGCACGAAAATGTGTCCTGGCCCGGGACTCAGTGAAAGATATATTGAGGCATGCACGAGCAGAGTAGTGAGAAACCATATGCAAGTTAAAACACATCTTGACTCGATAGAATAATCAAAACGAGCTATCATTTGAAAATCAAGGGAATAGTCATATCAAGTACCTTTCAAATATCACTATGTATTATATCAAAATAGAACTCTGGAACCATATGTACGTATCAAAACATAATAAAGTAAGTTCTGGGAATCAAGAACATTAGCCATCCTAGTGGCTCTAAGAATAGGAATTTCTTTCGAACCATATACACATCGTCTGTTCGTTTCATAAAGATCATGCCAAAAAGAAAGAAGGGTTAACTTTACATACCTGTTAACGATTAATCGCAAAACCGTTCGCTTCGTCGCTCCTTTAGCCAATTTAATATAAAAGTAACGTTATCATTAGTAACTACACTTTCTAGTTCGTCAATCCGTAGCCCATCGCTTATAGAACTTATTCCTTAACTTATACATTCTCGTTTAGGGTTTTTCATTAGTTAAGGACTTAACGAAAATCGGGCAGCATTTCCCCTCTATATTCGCCTAACCCGAATTTCCAATTATTCTCCTGTTAACACAGAAATACCAATAATAGAGATATACATATAAAATTCTCACAATTCAGCCCATAACAATTCCAACAACCCAACAACTTCTCTAAATCCATTTCAACCCACAATTTCCTATAATATCAATTTCATGCATTTTCTTACTTCCAATTTCGTCCAGCCCAATTTTATTAACTCCATTACAACACTATTAACACAATTACACCATATAACAAGAAAATCTTACCTTAATTGTCTCGGAGTAATTTCTACTCTTAATTGCTCCAATTTCGCAATTTCTTCTTCCTCGATTCAATATCCAATGTTGCTATCACCTCCTTGAACTTGTAATTCACTTTGGAATTTAATCTAAGCAATCAAAACATTCTTTTTTTTTAAAACAACGGACTGCCATGGCTGACAGCAGCCATGGCCGAACCTCCCTTTTTTTACCCTCTAATTAAACCATATTTTCCTCTTAATTTGTTTAGTTGAAACTGGAATGTCTACATATCTATTCCTAATCATCAAGCATCATTTATAAGGAGCCTAATACTCCTACACGTGCCCACTCCAATGACTCACCAATTTGATCACGCTTTATTTTTTTATTATTTTTCGGGTGGGGCCTACTTTCAATAATTAAATTAATTAATCCCTAATCCCTACTTAATAATCTAATCATAATTAGTTAGTTCCTAATCTCCAATAATATTTTTACACCAAATAAAATTTATAAATAATTTATGTACTAATTAAAATTGAAACTTAAAAGTTCCTAATTATTGTCCGGAAAAATAATCTTGTCCTTAACTCGAGTCAATTTGCTTGCGAATATTTCAACGTATAAATATACGGGGTATAACATCCTTCCCCCCTTAGAACATTCATCCTTGAATGTTAAACTGATCCTAAATCCCCAATACTTTCTCAAGTGTTCTTTTATTAATTATGCTCTTCACATACCTCTTCCATTGGTCGATTCACTATAATTCATTATAACGCATCCCAGGCCTCTACATAGTCATTCTTGTAATATCTCCTCTTTCTGTTGCTTCCCGAGGTAATTATTCCACGTCGTTGTCTTTGCTCTTCTCTTTATTTCACAATTGGTTATCAGCTGTATTACGAGTTGTTCTGCTGAAGTGTTACTGTCTCTCTTATCTGCATACTGTTCAGTTGTACTATCGTTGATTGATTCGGACTTGTACTCATGGTGCATGTAGTCATGATTCGACTCTTTCTTTTTCTATAGTTACTCACTTAATATATCGTTTCCTTCATCTTACCTTTCAATCTTTAAATAAGATTTTAATAATGTGCAGACGTCCCTGGAATATCGCATGACTCTGGTAACCTGTGGACCCTTCGCAGGTTCTACCAGTAAAACGAAATTTCCCATAGGGCAACATTTTTTGTACTCCAATATCCTTGCTTTACTCCGCTGTGACAGTCTGTATCTTGGAATCCTCAGCATCATGTGTCACTTTCTGACTTTTTTGAAGGTCTTTAACTATCACTTGTTTTTACTTCTTGATCTCGATCTTTAGGGTTGGCTATCAAATAGTGCTAGGGTCCCCTCATGATATAGCTTTACTATCATCCAGTAACCAGTAACCTGCTTGTTCTTACTTCTCGGTTCAATCATTTCGTAATTTCCCTTAACGTATACTTTAGGCATATTATCTGGTGTCGTTTCTTTATTTTTGACTCAAACTCTTCTATTGCCCCTTTACTCAAATTTGCTCTTAGTTCTCCTATCACGCATCCTATTGCAATATTTACACGAGTATGTGTAGGTGCTCAAGTAAGCCCGGAAAATACCTTAGCGTCACCACGCTAGTCTTTATGCAGACCCTATATCCTTCTCTAATCTCTTTCCATTGATGTCAAGGCTCAACTATGGCTTTTTCCCTCAGTACTACTTATATCTCCGTAGTTTTGTCTCAAACCATCTTACATCTTTCTTTGATGTACCCAAAATATCGCAACCGCATTGTTGTTACTGAATTCTTACCCTTCTTATAAAGTACTTACTTGGTCTCATCCTTAGCATACAAATATTCGTAGGTTGCACAACTATTCTTGTACAATTTGTACAAAGTGCATCCAATCTTAGTCATAGTCTTTCCTTCTCCTGGTTTATTCTGGTCTACATCTCTTATTGTAGTAAAACTCACTTGCTCTCTATTTTGTCATACTCCTTGCCCTTCCTTTTCTTAACATTTAACTATCTCATATTCTACTATAGGAGACTCCCTATTCCTTCTTCTTTGCTACTTATAAGTCACAATGTCATTAGCATACAACTCCGTTGCCAATATCTTAGCCTCTAATCAAATATAGCCTTGATACCCTATATAATATCTCTTAAGTTACTCGTTACCATTTCCTTATCGTATTCTCCCTTTTTATAAGCATCCATCTTCTGGTGTCATATTATCCAAGATCTTTTCCAATAATTCTCAGCACTGTCTCAAATACCATCTTGGCTTCTATCCGTTTGTCGCTGGCTTTCAGATCTCACTAACTTGTTTCAGCACGGGATCTCACTTGAAGTTTAAGTATTCACATTAAACATGTTGCAGTGTCTGTTGATTTCATCTTACACTTGTATTTTTCTCATCCGCTTCCCCCCTTTAGGGTGTACCTACATCATTATCTATTTATATTCTACTCTATGTCCCCATTTCCAATCTTCAAATTCGTATGATTCTTTTCCAATATATTTAGTATATTGAACCATATCCATGTCTTCCGTTATATCATCTATAATTTAGATTACCCATGTATGAAACTCCAACACAATCACGAGGCGATGAGAACTCTCGATATATAGTACAAAATCTAGTTTGATAGTTGGTACTCGAGTAATATAATTAATGTAGCAATTTATCCAAAGCGGCATTCCATTCATTCCAATCAGTAATTGGCTGGTGCTTATAATTGTTTCAAATTCTCCATTCGGTAGCACTTATATTCTGATGATAAGTATTCCAAGCTTTCCTATAAGACCATCTTTATCCCAACGGATATCATCTATTTCATCCAATAAATTCACAATACATCAGTTGTTTCGCAAATCCGTAATCCTTGTCCTTTAAGGATTTCACCATTTCCGAGGTGAAGTCACATACACGCAGTACTCCTTTATGCCTCATACTCTTTCATTTTTGTTGTATACCCACGCTAACTTCTAACTTACTCAAAATCATATCAAATTTGTCTTAATGGTGGTCTTGTCTTATCATCTTTTCGTTGTACTACATCTTTAAGTCCACTGCTATATGTTTTCCTGTTTTATTTCATACTCCTACTCAATTATTTACGTCCGTCTTGAGTGCTTCCTTTAGTATTCCTTCCATTTCTCCAGTCTATGTCCATCTTTTATTTGTGCATGAGCAATCTTATGGTACCCCTACATCCTTCGGAAAGCACTACTTTTACATAATCCCTCCTTCGTTTCAGAACATATTCTGTTCATCTCTATTTGTTCTTATCATATCAGTCATTTCTGGCATTCATTTTGTCTTGTTGCTCATCTTCCTTTAGGTTGGTATTTCACAATTCTGTCACTTGTATTACTCGTTTTCCAAGCTATACATGTCATAATTCGCTATACTGTAATCCCACTCGCTTTCTTCCTATCTTCCTCATTCTATTAACTCCTTCTCTTTCTGTGCTCGCTTTCACTTTCGTTACCACTTGACTTTTATTCTGAACTCTCCCTATAGAACCTTGTAAGTCTTTCTTATTCGTTCTACATTTGCTTTTCCGTTTCACACCAATCACATCGCATTCTTTAGTTACTTCCTTGCTAGGATTTACTCATTTTTATAGCAATCCTTATGATATTCACATCACATCCTGTTCGTAATCCATCCTATAACGTAACACTTCTTAATCTGTGGACTAGGCGTACTTAACCCTTCAACCTTTCTGGTCAATCTTATCCTTAATATCTCACAAGCTGTCTTATCAATACCTTCATAATTTGTCATAATCTCCTCCTTACTTTTATCTCAATCATACTATTACTCCCTTTTAACTGTAAACTCGTCGTAATTTATCCCCACCTATCAGTTCACTCGATATCTCAATAAAATGTTGTGTTAAGAGTTGCCACCTTTTTCTATATCAACCCTTAGTATCACAAGCCCTTCCGAATCATCCTAGCATTGCATCTCCAACATATGAAATACATGATCCTAGACAGCCCACAAGTTTGAGTTTTCCTTCCACAAATTCCATCCCCAATTAGTTGATTAAGAACTAATAAAATATCACCATGAAGCATTCTCCAACCACCACCAGAAGAAAACTAGAATTCGACCAGCACCACGGAACTCCTAATGCTTGATTCGCATAGTTTACCTTTAAATTCGGTCTTAGGTCATGAACGAACTATTTAGTTCACAAACTACTTGCTGTATGCTTTGTACTCTTCCAATAAAGTGAAATTTAATTGCTAGAAGTTTTTGTCCTTCAACATTAACTTTTTCTAAGGCAAAATGTGGTTGGAAGATATTCTGGTCCGTCCAAATGAATTCTAAACTTTGCTGCTCATATATGCTTTTTCAAAATAAAATTTTCCAAATAAGAATGGTGCCTCTTGCGGATGACATTGAGGGTATCTCTTAAAGCTTTAGTCCAATATAATAAATTAACCCTATCGGTATCAACTTTCAAGACATGTTATGAACCTATATCTCATTCTCTTCTTTTTCCTATTTCTAGGAAAATTTGGGCAGAGTTCCTCTGTATTTCTTACTATCCCAAAACCTGCACGCAGGAAATACCAACAATGCCTCACAGGGCCAACATATATACGTATATATATCATATCGTATCATAGCCACATAGGGCTCTCCATTTCCAGTAAAGAGTATAAAGGTGTCGGAACTTATCTCGCATATCGAACCTCAGGACATACCTGATCCTTTAACGATCTGTCTTGTTACATCTTCCTATCTGCCTCCCCGTTCATTCTTCAACTTAACATGTTAATCGTACCTCACTATTCTTACCTTATCCGACATGCCTCTTTCGCACCGTTACTTACTTGTGTACTTTATAACTTCCAATATCGTCAGTCGCTTCCTTCTGTCGATGTCGTTCTTCAGCTGAAATCAAAGGTTAGTATAAGGCATTTCATTTCCTATGGCTGGGCTCTATCGCACGATCTTAGATATGAAAGAAAGGTAACATCCTAAATGTCCTGTAGCTTCCTGTTTATAGATGTGGTGCACAACACACCGATAAACAAGACTCTACTAGACACGGTCTGTAGACACTCCGAGGATGAACTGCTCTGATACAACTTTTATCACGACCCAACCCCGTAGGCCATGATTACTGCCCGACCTGGACACCCGTATACATACCTGTCAGATATAGTCAAACTGAAACTACGAATAATATGGAACTTTACAAAAGAACTCCAAAAGTTCATAGAGTCATCATATATGTATACTCAGATAAATTGTCTCCTGAGAAGTCACAACTGATCAAATCATAAAATGATACGCAAGCCGACAAGGCTGCCACTACACATCAATATCATGTCATATGCAAGCCGGCAAGGCTGCCACTACACATCAGTATCATGTCATATGCAAGCCGGCAAGGCTGCCACTACAGACGGACATCATATCATAGCACATCGTATAGACGCAACTGAACAGAACTTATACACAACCCTCACTTATGTCTACAGACCTCTAAGAGTACTAACGGTGAAATATGACGGGACAGGGCCCCGTCGTACCCTTGGATGAACATACATATATATATCATAAGATCTGTACCAAAAGTCTAAACTCTGGAACAACTGAGCTCTCCAAGACAGCTGAAAGGAAATCCTAAGCTGGAGTATCACCAAAGTGAGTATCTATACCTGCGGGCATGAAACGCAGCCCCCCGAAGAAAGGGGGTCAGTACGGAATATGTACTGAGTATATAAAGCATGAAATACAGTAAAGAGGATCATAACTGAAATAGAGATTACCAGAAACAAGTATGACTTTTAAAACATCAATACACTTGCCTTATGAAATGAAAATAATGCATATCAATATCATATATCATATATATATAACGTGTCCCGGCCTTCTAGAGAGGGACTCGGTGAATAAGGTCGCCACATACCATCCTTGGCGCCATAATCACATTATCACACCATCATATCATCACATCATATATATATATATATATATATAAGGTGTCCCGGCACTCTAGTGAGGGACTCGGTGAACAATGCAGTGAAATTGTGCACGAAATCGTGTCCTGGCCCGGGACTCAGTGAAATATATATTGAGGCATGCACGAGCAGAGTAGTGAAAAACCATATACAAGTTAAAACACATCTGAGACTCGATAGAATAACCAGAACGAGTTATCATTTGAAAATCAAGGCAATAGTCATATCAAGTACCTTTCGAATATCACTATGGATTATATCAAAATAGAACTCTGGAACCATATGTACGTATCAAAACATAATAATGTAAGTTCTGGGAATCAAGAACATTAGCCATCCTAGTGGCTCTAAGAATAGGAATTTCTTTGGAACCATATACATGCCATCTGTTCGTTTCATAAAGATCATGCCAAAAAGAAAGAATGGTTAACTTTACATACCTGTTAACGATTAATCGCAAAAACTTTCGCTTCGTCGCCCCTTTAGCCTATTTAATATAAAAGTAACGTTATCATTAGTAACTACACTTTCTAGTTCGTCAATCCGTAGCCCATCGCTTATTGAACTTATTCCTTAATTTATGCATTCTCGTTTAGGGCTTTTCATTAGTTAAGGACTTAACGAAAATCGGGCAGCATTTCCCCTATATATTCGCCTAACCCGAATTTCCAATTATTCTCCTATTAACATAGAAATACCAATAACAGATATATACATATAAAATTCTCACAATTCAGCCCATAACAATTCCAACAACCCAACAACTTCTCTAAATCCATTTCAACCCACAATTTCCTATATTATCAATTTCATGCATTTTCTTACTTCCAATTTCATCCAGCCCAATTTTAATAACTTCATTACAACACTAAGTAATACAATTACACCATAGAACAAGAAAATCTTACCTTAATTTTATTGGAGGAATTTCTACTCTTAATTGCTCCAATTTCGCAATTTCTTCTTCCTCGATTCAATATCCAATGTTGCTATCACCTCCTTGAACTTGTAATTCACTTTGAAATTTAATCTAAGCAAGAAAAACCTTTTTTTTTTTAAACAACGGACTGCCATGGGTGAAAGCAGCCATGGCCGAACATCCCTTTTTTTTTCCCTCTAATTAAACCTTGTTTTCCTCTTAATTTGTTTAGTTGAAAATGGAATGTGTACATATCTATTCTTAATCATCAAGCATTATTTATAAGGAGCCTAATACTCCTACACGTGCCCACTCCAATGACTCACCCATTTCATCATGCTTTATTGTTTTTTTATTTTCGGGTGTGGCCCACTTTCAATAATTAAATTAATTAATCCCTACTTAATAATTTAATCATAATTAGTTAGTTCCTAATCTCCAATGATATTTTTACACCAAATAAAATTTATAAATAATTTATGTACTAATTAAAATTGAAACTTAAAATTTCCAATTTCATGTCCGGAAATAATGCTGTCCTTAACTCGAGTCAATTTGCTTGCGAATATTTCAACGTATAAATATACGGGATATAACAGAAATCATCAAATACTATGAATATATTCGTCAAATCCACCAACAATTTCCATTTACAGATATTAGAACTAATTTCAAGAAGTTATCATCAAATCTCATTTTCTCTCTTTGATTCTAATGGATTTCTAGCATGGATTCAAGCTTAGGAAGATTAAATCAATGAATAGTAGGTTACGAAACTTACCACAAGAAGAATTATCCAAGAGGTCCTCAATTTGCCCCAAATATGCATAGAAAGTGATGAATGAAATGATAGGGCTTTAAGGGTTTTATCCTACCCTTTAATGATTCTAAAATACTGTAATCCAACTGCAGCGGTCACGAGTCAGACCACGCTCGCTGCAGCGCATCCGTTACAGCAATATCCGTCCGCTGTAGTGCCCCAACCCAAACATCTCTTACCCGCTATAGCAGCCAAGACCCAGCTATAGCGGTTCCGCTATGGCGGGCCTGGTGCCGCTACAGTTGACACCAGATACTAAAAAAAAAACTGGTTATACACAAGTTCAACTCAAAAATCCAACAATCACCCGAAACCTGACAGATACAAACCAAACATGCATACACACATAAAAACATGCTACAGACTCACTCGTGGTCTCAAAATTCCCAACGGAGGACTATTTGACCGAGTGAATACCCAAAGTTAAAAAATCATCTTTCTAACCAATAGCCCAAAATGCTCCCAAGTGCCTTGGGAACCAAACCGAACACCCTACCAAGTTACAAATGATCATCCGGACCATTCTGAATTGAAAGGTTTGTTTACCCAAAATTCAACTATTGGTCCAACACTTTTCACTTTCAAACTCTATATCACAAAGTCATCATAAACCTCGCCTGATCATCTCGGGAACCGTACCACCCATCTTCGCAGGTCCAAATCATTCTCATAGGGCTCGAGGAAGGGTCAATGGGGTAAAAATGTCAAAAATACTATAACGACCAAACGGGTCGTTACAATCATGCCACAATAAAGAGAGCTAACCTTCATATACCTTTGTCGCTTAACTTAATAACTCAACTTATATTGCCCGCAGCCCTTCAATCTCTAATGACAATGGAACTATAGTTAAAGTACAAAAGAACTAGAAATATCACTTATTAAGCAACTAGTTCGTCCACGGAAAATTGGGCAGCATCTCCCTTGTTTTTCCTTAGTTTCCCAAGTTCAGATTAACACCACCAACAAGAACAGCGACAATAATGAAAAAAACCAACAACCACATATTCAACCCTTCAACAATATAAGAACAACCTCAACAATCCATTGGAACAACAATCGATACTACATTACGACTTCTAGTCGCCGTTTCACAAGTTCTTGACAAACCAACATACTTAAAGCTTCAGCAAGCTCATATACATAAAGAGGAAGAAAAAACTTACCTTGATTAGTAGCCCTCTAATAAATCACAGAAAGAATAGCTCTTACAAGTTTACTCTACACAAATGATAATCACACTAGTGTCAGATATAGTCAATCTGAAACTACGAATAATATGGAACTTTACAAAAGAACTCCGAAAGTTCATAGCGTTATCATATATGTATACTCAGATAAATTGTCTCCTGAGGAGTCACAACTGATCAAATCATAAAATGATACGCAAGCCGACAAGGCTGCCACTACACATCAATATCATGTCATATGCAAGCCGGCAAGGCTGCCACTATACATCAGTATCATGTCATATGCAAGCTGGCAAGGCTGCCACTACAGACGGATATCATATCATAGCACATCGTATAGACGCAACTGAACAGAACTTATACACAACCCACACCTATGTCTACAGACCTCTAAGAGTACTAACGGTGAAATATGACGGGACAGGGCCCCGTCGTACCCCTGGATGAACATACATATATATATATCATAAAATCTGTACCAAAAGTCTAAACTCCAAAACAACAGAGCTCTCCATGACTGCTGAAAGGAAATCCTAAGCTGGAGGATCACCAAAGTGAGTATCTCTACCTGCGGGCATGAAACGCAGCCCCCCGAAGAAAGGGGGTCAGTACGGAATATGTACTGAGTATATAAAACATGAAATACAGTAAAGAGAATCATAACTGAAATAGAGATTACCAGAAATAAGTATGACTTTTAAAACATATATACACTTGCCTTATGAAATGAAAATCATGCATATCAATATCATATATCATATATACATATATATATATATAATGAGTCTCGGCCCTCTAGTGAGGGACTCGATGAATAAGGTCGCCACATACCGTCCTTGGCGCCATAATCACATCATCACAACATCACGTCATCACACCATCACATCATCACATCATTAATATATATATATATATATATATATATATATATAACGTGTCCCGGCCCTCTAGTGAGGGACTCGGTGAACAATGCAGTGAAACTGTGCACGAAAACGTGCCCTGGCCCGGGACTCAGAGAAAGATATACTGAGTCATGCACGAGCAGAGTAGTGAGAAACCATATGCAAGTTAAAACACATCTGCGACTCGATAGAATAATGAAAATGAGCTATCATTTGAAAATCAAGGCAATAGTCATATCAAGTACCTTTCGAATATCACTATGGATTATATCAAAATAGAACTCTGGAACCATATGTACGTATCAAAACATAATAAAGTAAGTTCTGGGAATCAAGAACATTAGCCATCCTAGTGGCTCTAAGCATAGGAATTTCTTTGCAACCACATACACATCGTCTGTTCGTTTCATAAAGATCATGCCAAAAAGAAAGAAGGGTTAACTTTACATACCTGTTAAAGATTAATCGCAAAACCGTTCGCTTCGTCGCCCCTTTAGCCTATTTAATATAAAAGTAACGTTATCGTTAGTAACTACACTTTCTAGTTCGTCAATCTGTAGCCCATCGCTTATAGAACTTATTCCTTAACTTATACATTCTCGTTTAGGGTTTTTCATTAGTTAAGGACTTAACGAAAATCGAGCAGCATTTCCCCTATATATTCGCCTAACCCGAATTTCCAATTATTCTCCTGTTAACACAAAAATACCAATAACAGAGATATACATATAAAATTCTCACAATTCAGCCCATAACCATTCCAACAACCCAACAACTTCTCTAAATCCATTTCAACCCACAATTTCCTATAATATCAATGTCATGCATTTTCTTACTTCCAATTTCGTCCAGCCCAATTTTAATAACTCCATTACAACACTATTAACACAATTACACCATAGAACAAGAAAATCTTACCTTAATTTTTTCGGAGGAATTTGTACTCTTAAATGCTCCAATTTCGCAATTTCTTCTTCCTCAATTCAATATCCAATGTTGCTATCACCTCCTTGAATTTGTAATTCACTTTGGAATTTAATCTAAGAAAGAAAAAACTTCATTTTCTTTTTAAACAACGGACTGCCATGGCCGAAAGTAGCCATGGCCGAACCTCCCTTTTTTGTCCTTCTAATTAAACCATGTTTTCCTCTTAATTTGTTTAGTTTAAATTGGAATGTGTACATATCTATTCTTAATCATCAAGCATCATTTATAAGGAGCCTAATACTCCTACACGTACCCACTCCAATGACTCAGCCATTTGATCACGCTTTATTTTTTTATTTTTTTCGAGTGGGGCCCACTTTCAATAATTAAATTAATTAATCCCTAATCCCTACTTAATAATTTAATCATAATTAGTTAGTTCCTAATCTCCAATAATATTTTTACACCAAATAAAATTTATAAATAATTTATGTACTAATTAAAATTGAAACTTAAAAGTACCTATTTCATGTCCGGAAATAATCCTGTCCTTAACTCGAGTCAATTTGCTTGCGAATATTTCAACGTATAAATATACGGGGTATAACATCCTTCCCCCCTTAGAACATTCGTCCTCGAATGTTAAACTGATCCTAAATCCCCAATACTTTCTCAAGTGTTCTTTTATTTAATTATGCTCTTCACATACCTCGTCCATTGGTCGATTCACTATCATTCATTGTAACGCATCCCAGGCCTCTATATAGTAATTCTTGTAATATCTCCTCTTTCTGTTGCTTCCCGAGGTAATTATTCCACGTCGTTGTCTTTGCTCTTCTCTTTATTTCACAGTTGGTTATCAGCTGTATTACGAGCTGTTCTGCTGAAGTGTTACTGTCTCTCTTATCTCCATACTGTTAAGTTGTACTATCGTTGATTGATTCAGACTTGTACTCATGGTGCATGTAGTCATGATTCGACTCTTTCTTTTTCTATAGTTACTCTCTTAATATATCGTTTCCTTCATCTTACCTTTCAATCTTTAAATAAGATTTTAATAATGCGCAGTCGTCCCTGGAATATCGTATGACTCTGGTAACCTGTGGACCCTTCGCAGGTTCTACCAGTAAAACAAAATTTCCCATAGGGCAACATTTTTTGTACTCCAAAATCCTTGCTTTACTCTGCTGTGACAGTCCGTATCCTGGAATCCTCAGCATCATGTGTCACTTTCTGACTTTTTTGAAGGTCTTTAACTATCACTTGTTTTTACTTCTTGATCTCGATCTTTAGGGTTGGCTATCAAATAGTGCTAGGGTCCCCTCATAATATAGCTTTACTGTCATCCAGTAACCAGTAACCTGCTTGTTCTAACTTCTCGGTTAAATCATTTCGTAATTGCCCTTAACGTATACTTTAGGCATATTATCTCGTGTCGTTTCTTTATTTTTGACTCAAACTCTTCTATTGCCCCTTTACTCAAATTTGCTCGTAGTTCTCCTATCACGCATCCTATTGCAATATTTACACGAGTATGTGTAGGTGCTCTAGTCAGCCCGGAAAATACCTTAGCGTCGCCACGCTAGTCTTTATGCAGACCCTATATCCTTCTCTTCTCTTTTTCCATTGATGTCAAGGCTCAACTATGGCTTTTGCCCTCAGTACTACTTATATCTCCGTAGTTTTGTCCCAAACCATCTTACATCTTCCTTTGATGTACCCAAAATATCGCAACCGCATTGTTGTTACTGAATTCTTACCCTTCTTATCAAGTACTTACTTGGTCTCATCCTTAGCATACAAATATTCGTAGGTTGCACAACTATTCTTGTACAAGTTTTACAAAGTGCATCCAATCTTAGTCATAGTCTTTCCTTCTCCTGGTTTATTCTGGTCTACATCTCTTATTGTACTAAAACTCACTTGCTGTCTATTTTGTTATACTCCTTGCCCTTCCTTTACTTACCATTTAACTTTCTCATATTCTACTATAGGAGACTCCCTATTCCTTCTTCATTGCTACTTATAAGTCACAATGTCATTAGCATACAACTCCGTTGCCAATATCTTAGCCTCTAATCCAATATAGCCTTGATACCCTTTATAATATCTCTTAAGTTACTCGTTACCATTTCCTTATCGTATTCTCCCTTTTTATAAGCATCCATCTTCTGGTGTCATATTATCCAAGATCTTTTCCAATAATTCTCAGCACTGTCTCAAATACCATCTTGAATTCTATCCGTTTGTCGTGGCTTTCAGATCTCACTAACTTGTTTCAGCACGGGATCTCACTTGAAGTTTAAGTATTCGCATTAAACGTGTTGCAGTGTCAGTTGATTTCATCTTACACTTGCATTTTTCTCATCCGCTTCCCCCCTTTAGGGTGTACCCACATCATTATCTATTTATATTCTACTCTATGTCCCCATTTCCAATCTTCTAATTCATATGATTCTTTTCCAATATATTTGGTATATTGCACCATATCCATGTCTTCCGTCATATCATCTATAATTTAGATTACCCATGTATGAAACTCCAACACAATAACGAGGCGATGAGAACTCTCGATATATAGTACAAAATCTCGTTTGATGGTTGGTACTCAAGTAATATAATTAATGTAGCAATTTATCCAAAGCTGCATTCCATTCATTCCAATCAGTAATTGGCTAGTGCTTATAATTGTTTCAAATTCTCCATTCGGTAGCACTTATATTCTGATGATAAGTATTCCAAGCTTTCCTATAACACCATCTTTGTCCCAACGGATATCATCTATTTCTTCCAATAAATTCACAATACATTAGTTGTTTCGCAAATCCGCAATCCTTTTCCTTTAAGGATTTCACCATTTCCGAGGTGAAGTCACATACACGCAGTACTTCTTTATGCCTCATACTCTTTCATTTTTGTTGTATACCCACGCTAACTTCTAACTTACTCAAAATCATATCAAATTTATCTTAATGGTGGTCTTGTCTTATCATCTTTTCGTCGTACTACATCTTTAAGTCCACAACTATATGTTTTCCTGTTTTATTTCATACTCCTACTCAATTATTTATGTCCGTCTTGAGTGCTTCCTTTAGTATTCCTTCCGTTTCTCCAGTCTATGTCCATCTTTTATTTGTGCATGAGCAATCTTATGGTACCCCTACATCCTTCGGAAAGCACTACTTTTACATAATCCCTCCTTCGTTTCAAAACATGTTCTGTTCATCTCTATTTGTTCTTATCATACAAGTCATTTCTGGCATTCATTTTGTCTTGTTCCTCATCTTCCTTTAGGTTGGTCTTCCACAATTCAGTCACTTGTATTACTCGTTTTCCAAGCTATACATGTCATAATTCGCTATACTGTAATCCCACTCGCTTTTTTGCTATCTTCCTCATTCTATTAACTCCTTCTCTTTCTGTGCTCGCTTTCACTTTCGTTACCACTTGACTTTTATTCTGAACTCTCCCTATAGAACCTTGTAAGTCTTTCTTATTCGTTCTACATTTGCTTTTCCGTTTCACACCAATCACATCGCATTCTTTAGTTACTTCCTTGCTAGGATTTACTCATTTTTATAGCAATCCTTATGGTTTTCACATCACATCCTGTTCGTAATCCATCCTATAACGTAACACTTCTTAATCTTATTCACGATTCTTACTATGTTTTAATTACACTCTGTGGACTAGGCGTACTTAACCCTTCAACCTTTCTGGTCAATCTTATCCTTAACATCTCACAAGCTGTCTTATCAATACCTTCATAATTTGTCATAATCCTTCCTCCTCCGTACTTTTATCTCAATCATACTATTTGTCACACCCCAACCTTACTAGGGTGTGATGGGCACCCGACCCTTACTTAGGGCCGAGCGAACCCTCTGACCCTTAGTGCACACATAATCTTTTTGGACTTTTAAATCAAATAACGATGAAATACATAGTACAATTTTCAAAAATATTCCTTTTCGTTGTTCTCAAATCAAACAAAATCTGTCATCATATGGGGTTCATATCATAGCACAAAATGACACATTGGCTGATGGAGCCACTTACAGAACTGACATTCTATACCCACGACTCTGTCTGCAAAGCCTCTAACTTCAACCAAGACATCATAGCATAGTACTCTGACTCGGCAACACTCCAGGGACAAATGGAGCTTGCCAACTTCGCTAGAACATCTTCTATAATGGCTTCTACTCATCTGGGTGTACCTGCGCAGCATGAAACGCAGCGTCCACATGATGGGACGTCAGTACGAGCAATGTACTGAGTATGTAAGGCATGAATAGTAACATAGTAAGGAATGTACTTATGAATAATAACAGAATGGAAACATAGAGCATATCATGGGGTAAATGAGTAACCTGTACATCTGAGTGCCTTTTAGAAGGATACCATGCATGCTTAGTGCTGCGGAACGTGCAGCCCGATCCATATATACATATACTATATTATATTACTGCGGAACGTGCAGCCCGATCCGTATACATATATTGTTGCGGAGCGTGCAGCCCGATCCATATATATATTGCTGCGGCACATGCAGCCCGATCCATTTACCCATATATCCCGCGTCCGGGCATCCCGCGTCCGGGACGATATCATATCATACCAACTGATCAGGTGGGTACGCGTATATAACGCTCTCACATTTCCCCTAACCCCATATATATTTACATATACATATACATATATCATATCACAGCATGCAGGAGAGGCCAAAGAAAGTCATGTATCTATCGAAGTGACGTAAGGTCGGTAACCTCCGAATATATTGTGGAATGATCATCATGACTCTGTCTCACCTTGAAGGAACAATTATTATAAGATGAGACTAGCAACCAATAACAGCGTTAAGAGAACATGGAGTAAGATCATAAATCTCATAAGGCGTAGCTTCGTATACATATGCACATAGAACAAATTTTCAAGACTCGATGGGTACGTACATAAATCGACACATGAAGGCTCAGAAACAAGTTTCGGGTCAATCCGACTTAGTATAAGATAGTTATGAGCGTTTGAAGTACAGAACCTTCTACGAACGTTTCAGAAGCCATTTTTGGAAAATCCAAACAATAATCATATCAAGTACCTTTAAACATGAAATCATTCTTATCATAGTCATCATAGAAATATGCTCATCCTTGATATCATCATTGTCATTGTGAAACATATCCATCGTTATTGTCATAAGAGCTTACAAAACCATAAACCTCTGTTTTTGGTAGAATACGGACACTTTGGAAAAACATTTACAAGTTATCGGGAAGAGAATCATGCCTTGGAATCATAAACATCTAACTTTGAAAACAATGAGAATATGGAAGCAATTATGAAATCCTAGCATCGGAATCATGCCTTGAAAAGAAAGGGACGAGCTTTAACATACCTGCTCCACGTCCTATTAGCTACGGTTAATTATCCAAGCTCGTTATCGCTAGTCTACATTCGAGAAAATTTACATAATCATTAGATTCATCGTCACACACACTTGTCTTAGTTTTTCAAATAAATTCACTTATGATCTGCCGAAATTTTGGCAGCATCTCCCCTGTAAAATACACCATCCCCGAGAATCTAACTCGGCCCAAATCATCAATCAACAATCCGAGAATTCAACTCGGCCAAACTATCAACAACAATACCATCAATCATACCAACAACATCAACAATCAATTCAAGACGCATTCTAACATTAACAACCTTTGTCATACAATTCAACGACATTTCATTTATATTCAATTCAATTCATATAACATTCAAAGCACCCAATCAACATACTACTTCATCCGACACCATCCAAATTTAACAAAAACAATAACAACCTATTTCCTTCTTTCAAATTCAATCACAACGACCCAACTTACAATCTTCCAAACACACGTCTCACTTCCAAATTCATGAATTATATTTACAACCTACAAATTTGCAAATTTATTCTTACAACTATAAGAAACCACACTAACGTCACATTAACTTCTTCAATAATGTACAAACGATTTCAAGTTCATTTCAAGCTACCAAACCTTCACTTTTAATTATGGAATCCGCAACACAACAATCAAACTACTAAATAATATTAATTCATCACATCTTACCAACACCCCTCTTATTCGGCCAACACCATACATATACATATTTCATGAATTTCATCCATTTCCACATACTTCAACACTCACAAATCATCTATAACACATGAAAAGAAGATTGAGCACATACCTTCTTCATCTAACCTCTTAGCTTAGCTAGGGTTTGTAAATCACTCCAATAAATGCTTGGCTTGCTCCAACAACTCCTTCATGTTGTTAGGGGCGTTCCACTTGGTTGAATTACTAGGAGAAAATAATTTTTCTTGATAAATTTCCATGGCACCCAAGTTGGCCATGGTGGCCGAATACTCTCTCTTCCTTCCTCTTTTTTTTTTCTTCAAGCTTTCTTGATTTAAAAGATGACTAAGTCTTATTTTGTCATCCATTGTCTCTATATATATATATAAATTCTACCAATACAAAGTGGACACATGTCCCTTCTCCAAGCTTCTCAATTTTTCTTAAATTAAAAGGATGAATAATCTTGGTTAGTCATCACTCTTTTCACTTTTTTTTTTTTTTGTATATATATACCACACGGCCACATAGGACTTTCAAGATCACTTGCGAAATTCCCATTTTGCCCCTAGCCTTCCACAATATTACCATGAACCCTCTTGTGAATTTTCCTTTTTACCCTTAACCTTTCTCAATATTTCTATACTAATAAACAACTTGTATATTAAAGTAATGTTGGAACATAGTCTTTCCCTTAACCTACCACGACCACCTTGAAATATCCGAATGTGCGAAATACGGGATATAACATGTTATATCCCGTATTTTTGAACCTCGGAGCATCTGCTGGGGTGGGGCCCACATACCGAGATTTTTTTTGGAACATCTTAAAAGTCATATGAATCACATATGTAAAGTTAAACACAACTCATGAAGTACCTTTGGACCAAATCAAAGTGGAAACCCTCCAAACGAATATTTTAAAGAAAACGTTTTCGGGTGACCTGACTTTGGGGGGCAAAAACTGTATTGTAAGTTTGGAATTTCGAAAATACCTTGAAATATAAGTTGTAGATAATTGAATTAGCTTTCCATCCATAGGTCGTGGGTTCCCAGGTGACGTCGGTACAAGGAGATATGAACGTTTTAAGGTCGAAAGGTCAGTGGGCTAGGCCCAACTCGGGACCAACCGAGTTGGCCCAAAAAAAAAATGAAAAAAAATTCAGGCCCAAGTGAGGAGCCATTCGGCCATGGTCCATAAAAAGGATCCAAGCCCATGGCATTAAGTCATGTGGTCAATGAATAAAAGACCACTTAATCATCCAAATTCCATAGAACTTTCAAGAGAAAGAATAGGAGGAAAAACAGGAGAAAAACAAGAACAAAAAGAGGGCATTTCGGGTTTGGCCATAGAAAAATCACCCCTCAAAATCTTGCCTCTAAAATTATTTTCTTGTTGAATTCCTACTAAATTAAGTGTCCTCTACAACTTGGTGTAATTGTTTTGGAAGAAGGAGCACTTATTTCTTCAAGTTGACAACTTGTTCAAGTGAAGAAGTTTGTAGAAAAAGGTAAGAATCAATTCCTTTTTCTTATGTTATGAAGGTTTGTTTATGTTGTGGTATGTGGAAATGAGTAGAAATTATGGAAATAAGGAAGTTTGCAAAGTGGGTATGTATATATATATGTAGCCATGGGTGTATATATGTTGTATACATATATGAGTTGAATTTTATGTTGCATTCTAGTTGTGGTTATGATGGAAATTATATTGGGAATGAAAGTTGAATGGATTTTGGTTGAAGTTGGAATGTAGATGATTATGTCACTTTAGAATAATTTTGTGATATTATGGAAATGAAGTTGTTAAGATGTGAATTATGATTATGGTTGATGAATTTGGAAGTTGGAAACTTGTTATGAAGTTGTATGCCAAAGATTTGATGTTTTGCATAAGTTATGATTTTGGCGGAAGATTGTATATCATGTATATCGAGTGTATATCTTAAGGAAAACGATATGAAATGTTTCTAGAACTATATGGTGATGATCATGATGGTTGTTGAATATGAAATTATTGATCTTAGTTGAAAGTTGGGTTGAATTGAAGATTATGTCAACTTGTGAGAAAAATGACTAGTTGAAGGATATTTGTGTTTTTAATGTTCATTGTTGATATTGTTGTTATCGTTTGGGTTGTTGTTGATGATTTATAGCCGAGTTGAATTCTCGGGGTGTCATATGTATAGGGGAAGTGCTGCCGAAATTTCGGTAGCCAAATATGCTTAAAGTTGAAATAATGGCATTAATAATTCACAATTGGTAAACTTGACCAATTGCAGTTTTTCGACGAAACGGGAAGTGAGTTTGGAAAGGCTTAAGGAGCGTGAAAGGTATGTAAAGCAACCCCAATTCTTCCCTTGGCATGCCCCTAGTGTGTTAGGGTCGGATCCGGGCCTCGAAGGACCTCTTGGCCCTCGGAATCCGCAAGACAAAATTTTAGTTTTTCCTTCAGTAGAATTGAACCATTTTGATACGCTTTTTCTGAAATTATGCAATTTTGCTCTAAATTATTCAGAAAATCATAGAATGTTTGTATAACCTTTTTAGGTGATACTATATGCTTAGAGGGCACAATTTGAGCCCGCCGCCTTGTTTGTCCCAAGGCGGGCCCGCTATTTACGGTTTTGCCCCTAATGTGTTAAAGCTTCCTTTTTAAGCGATTTTTGAAAGAAATGTTTTAATTACCCTACTAATCGCTTAACGAATATTATTTTAAATATTATAAATTATTTTGACACTCGGAATGACTTCGGGAAAGTTATACTTCTGTAATTTATTATGATATCCGAAATACATTTATTATGATTCCGTCCGACCCCATTGGATTTGTTTGTCTTCGATACGCTTCATCGAGTCTTTGAAAACATTTATTATATTTTTAAATTGCATTAGTCTCTCACTACTCCACTCGTGGATGTCCCAATGTTTCCCACACTGAGCCCGGGCCAGGATATGTTGTCAAGCGTAATTCTCTGCATTGTTCGCCGCGTCCCGATGTGAGGGGGCAGGTATACGCGTACATGGGTCTGTGGAGTATGATGTGCCATGTCCGCCTATTCTGATCTGATCTGTATGGCCATTTTGATATGACATTATTTGATACGGGGCCACGCCCCTTTTTTTGATTCCTCTGTATAGTGGCACCAGCGTCGGGAGGGTGGCCACATTCTGTCTGCCGAGTCCCGTGTCAGGGACCGGATATGATATGATATGACATATGTTTCTGTACGCATTCTGTCGGTTTTGGAAATATGCATTTGACACTCTGGATTCTGTACTCATTTTCTGTAACCATTATGATTTGACTTCTGTGATTCCGCTTTACATATTCAGTACATATTTCGTACTGACCCCCTTTCTTCGGGGGCTGCGTTTTCATGCCGCGCAGGTACTGATGACAGGTTCGCTGATCCACACGTTTAGGATCCTATTTCTGCTATTTGGGGCGCTCTCTTCTACAGAGCCCATCTTTTGGTACAGTCTGTCACTGCTATCTAGATATGTACTTTGTTCAGGGTATGACGGGGCCCTGTCCCGTCTTATGATTATGATATGTTCTGTAGAGGTCTGTGGATACAACTGTGTGGGTTCTGTACATATGTTTGGGATATTCTGTTCTGTGATGGCCTTATCGGCCTATGTGTGCCAAGTCTGCTTTTCTGCTAAGTTCTGTAGCGACCACTAATATTATTATTATATTATTATTCTGTTAATATGCTAATTTGGGGTATCGGGTACGTATAGGTGCCCAGCTCGGGCACTGGTCGCGGCCCACGGGGTTGGGTCGTGACAAAAGTGTTATCAGAGCAGTTTGTCCTCGGAATGTCCACAGACCGTGTCTAGTAGAGTCTTGTTTATCGGTGTGTTGTGCACCACACCTATAAACAGGAGGCTACAGGGCATTTAGGATACTACCCTTCTTTCTGTCTTAGATCGTGCGATAGAGCTGTGTTATCAGGATGACCCCTTCCTAACGAGTGGCTATATTTGCAGATATGCCTCCAAAAAAGGCGACAGCGGCCCAAAAGGCCAAGTCAGTTGCCGTAGGAGAGACTAGCCGGGTCCAGAGGACTACCAGGGCCCAGGTATATATTGCTCCGGAGACTTTGCCCCAGACAGAGGGTTCTTCTACACCGCCACTCGTGGAGGAGATTGGGGCAGCCGTAGCTGCAGATCGGGGGACGGCTCCACTGCCAGCTCCCGCAGTTCCAGTACCTGAGCCTCCAGCTCCACGGCCAGGCACTGAGGATCAGTCTATGAGGGAGGCAGTCCAGTTGCTGACTAGACTTGTGGCAGGGTAGGTTCAGGGGCATGGACTGGGAGGTGACCGGGCAGTTAGGCGTGATAGTTCGAGAGCCCGTGAGTTTTTGACTTGTAACCCTCCAGAGTTCTTCGGGACAAAGCCCAAGGAGGATCCTGAGGAGTTTATTAGGAAGATGCGACGCACTCTAGATTTGATTAATGCTTCCGAGACAGAGTCAGTCGCGTTAGCTTCGTACCGGTTATATGATGTGGCGGCAAACTGGTACGAGTCATGGGGGCTATCCAGGGGGGACGGCGCTCCTCCAGCAGTTTGGGGTGATTTTTCTCAGGCATTTCTTGGACACTTTCTGCCCCAGAGTTGCGACGAGCCAGATCTGATAGATTCTTATTATTGAGGCAGAAGGGCCGCAGTATTCGGGACTATAGTTTGGAGTTTGATTCCTTGGCCCGATATGCACCTACTGTGGTGGCTACTATGGCGGACCGGATGCATAGATATATTATGGGGCTGGATCGGTATTTTGTTGATAGCTGCTTAGTATTGGCTGCTCAGCCCTGTATGGACATTGCCCGTATCCAGGCCCATGCCCAGGGCATGGAGGATCGGGGCAGAGGAGGACACCAGCCTGACAGGGGCCAGGATCGGAGACAGCCCAAGAGGGCCAGGTCATCTGGAGACTTTCGGGGCAGACAACCCCAACAGCCGCAGCAGCCTAGCAGATTTTCATCTCAGCCGGCGCAGAGCGCGCCTCCCCAGCCTGTAGGTCGCAGATTCGATAGCCCAGGGTATGCAGGAGCAGGCCAGAGCTCCAGGGCTTCAGGTTCGCGGACAGATAGGGGTGCTGGTCAGATGAGGCCACCCAGGGTTTAGTGTTCTTTTTGCGGCAGATACCATACGGGAGAGTGCTACAGAGCCACCGGTGCATGCTTTTCTTGTGGCCGTCAGGGCCATTCTGTGAGAGATTGCCCGTATAAGGGTAGTTCGGGTGGTGCAGCGCAGCCTACCGGATCAGCCGCTGGGTCTTCATCTTCGTCAGTGGCTATGCGCCCTACGGGGCAGGGTATTTCGGCACCAGCGGGTCGCGGCAGAGGCCGTGGTGGAGCTTCTGGTATTAGCGGTCCTTCGAACCGTATTTATGCTTTGGCCAGCCGCCAGGATCAGGAGGCATCTCCTAATGTCGTTACAGGTACTTTATTGGTCTTCTCTCGGTCTGTGTATGCATTAATTGATCCAGGTTCAACTTTATCATATATTTCACCTCTTGTTGCCGGTAAAATTGGTATTATGTCTGAACCTATAGAGCCATTTGAGGTAGCCACACCGATAGGGAACTTTATTGTAGCGAAACAGGTTTATAAAGACTGTTCTGTGATTGTATGTGGCCGTGATACTAAGGCAGATCTGGTAGAGTTAGATATGACTGAATTTGATGTTATTATGGGTATGGACTGGCTAGCTTCCTGTTATGCTAATGTTGACTGCCAGAATAAGGTGGTTCGCTTCCAGTTTCCCGGGGAGCCAGTTTTAGATTGGGCTGGAAATACAGCATCGCCGAAAGGTAAGTTTATTTCATACCTTAAGGCAAAGAAAATGATTAGAAAGGGTTATATCTATCATCTGGTACGGGTGCAAGACTTGGACGCAGAGACGCCGACACTTCAGTCAGTCCCCGTGGTTAATGAGTTTCCAAATGTTTTCCCCGACGAGCTTCCAGGTCTTCCTCCAGAGCGGGAGATAGATTTCTCTATTGATTTACTCCCAGACACTCAGCCTATCTCTATTCCTCCGTATAGAATGGCGCCTGCAGAATTAAAGGAGTTGAAGGAGCAGCTAAAAGATTTGTTGGATAAGGGCTTCATCAGACCCAGTACTTCTCCTTGGGGAGCCCCGGTATTATTTGTGCGTAAGAAAGACGGGTCGCTGCGTATGTGTATTGATTATCGGCAGTTGAATAAGGTAACTATAAAGAATAAATACCCCCTCCCCAGGATTGATGATTTGTTTGATCAGCTGCAGGGCGCTAAGTGTTTTTCGAAGGTAGATCTTCGATTCGGTTACCACCAGGTGCGAGTACGAGAGGCCGATATCCCTAAGACAGCTTTCCGGACCCGATATGGGCATTACGAGTTCAGGGTTATGTCTTTTGGGCTTACTAATGCCCCCGCAGTATTCATGGATTTGATGAACCGGGTATTCAGGCCATTCTTGGATATGTTTGTAATTGTATTCATTGATGATATCCTGGTTTATTCCCGGTCTGAGGCGGAGCACGCAGATCATCTGAGATCGGTATTAGGGGTACTCCGGCATCAGAAATTATATGCGAAATTTTCTAAGTGTGAATTCTGGCTGTCTTCAATGGCTTTCTTGGGGCATGTTATTGCAGCTGATGGTGTCCGGGTGGACACACAGAAGATTGAGGCCGTGAAGAATTGGCCCAGACCTACGACGCCCACAGAGGTATGCAGTTTCCTGGGGTTAGCAGGCTATTACAGGAGATTTGTGGAGAAGTTTGCTTCGATTTCAGCGCCTTTGACAAGGCTGACTCAGAAGGGAGCTAATTTCCTGTGGTCTGACGCTTGTGAACGGAGCTTCCAGTTGCTGAAGGAGAAGCTGACTACAGCCCCAGTTCTGACTCTTCCAGAGGGACCGGATGGGTATGTTATTTATTGTGACGCTTCTGGCATGGGGTTGGGCTGTGTATTGATGCAGCATGGCAGAGTTATAGCGTATGCTTCCCGGCAGCTCAAGAAGCATGAGAAGAATTATCCTACCCACGATCTGGAGCTCGCAGCGGTAATTCATGCTCTGAAGATATGGAGACACTATTTATATGGCGTTCATGTGGATATTTATACTGATCGTAAGAGTCTCCAGTATATTTTCAGGCAGAGAGAGCTTAATTTGCGACAGCGGAGGTGGCTGGAGCTTCTGAAAGATTATGACGTGGATATTATGTATCATCCGGGTAAGGCTAATGTTGTTGCCGATGCGCTCAGTCGGAAGTCTATGGGCAGTTTGGCCGATTTACAGCCAGACAGGAGAGAGATAGCCCGTGATATTCAGCAGTTGGCTAGTCTCGGGGTTCGTCTGGCCGATTCTGGAGATACACGGATTTCTGTTCGAGGGGTTTCTGAGTCATCCCTCAGGGACGATATTAAGCGGCGTCAATACGAAGATCCTGTCTTAGCTCAGTACAGGGACACAGCCTATGATAAGGAGAGGACTCCGTTCGAGTTTTCACCGGACGGTACTTTGTTATACAGAGGCAGGTTGTGTGTACCTGATATTGCAGGCCTTCGGCAGCAGGTTATGAGCGAGGCACATTATGCTCGCTATTCGGTCCATCCTGGGTCTACGAAGATGTACCATGATCTCCGATGCTTATACTGGTGGGACGGCATGAAGCGGGATATTGCAGAGTTCGTCGCCCAGTGCCCTAATTGTCAGCAGGTCAAGATTGAGCATCAGAAGTCGGGTGGACTGTTACAGGAGATGGAAATCCCGACTTGGAAGTGGGAGGTTATTAATATGGACTTCATTACAGGTTTGCCTCGCACTCCACGGAAGTATGATTCCATTTGGGTCGTTGTTGATAGGCTGACGAAATCAGCCCATTTTCTTCCCGTCAGGACTACTTATTCCGCCGAGGATTATGCCAGGCTCTATATTAGAGAGATTGTGAAGCTTCACGGAGTTCCTATATCTATTATTTCTGACAGAGGCGCCCAGTTTACGGCGCGTTTCTGGAGGTCGTTTCAGGAGGGTCTAGGGACTCAGGTGAGTCTGAGCACAACCTTTCATCCTCAAAGCGACGGACAGGCCGAGCGCACTATACAGACGCTGGGGGATATGTTGCGGGCCTGCGTTATTGATTTCAGAGGCAGCTGGGATGATCACTTGCCATTGATTGAGTTTGCATATAATAACAGTTACCATTCCAGCATCCAGATGGCTCCGTACGAGGCTCTATATGGCAGCAAATGCAGATCGCCGATTGGCTGGTTTGATATTGGCGAGTCAGAGTTGATTGGCCCAGATATGGTCCAGCAGGCCGTGGACAAGGTAACACTTATTCGGGAGCGACTGTTGGCAGCCCAGAGCCGACAGAAGTCATACGCGGATAAACGGCGTCGACCGTTGGAGTTTCAGGTAGGCGATTGGGTATTCCTGAAGGTATCGCCTATGAAAGGCGTGATGCGGTTCGGCAGAAAGGGGAAGCTCAGTCCGCGTTATATTGGGCCTTATCAGATTGTTCGAAAAACTGGAAATGTCGCCTATGAGCTAGATTTGCCATCTGATTTGGAAGCGGTACATCCGGTATTTCATGTCTCTATGCTTCGTAAATGCGTCGGTGACCCTTCTAAAATATTTTCTGCTGATGATATTCAGGTGACGGAGCAACTATCGTACGAGGAGCAGCCCGTATCTATTTTGGATCGTCAGGTAAGGAGGCTTCGGAATAAAGATGTAGCCTCTGTTAAGGTACTGTGGCGGAACGATAATAGGGAGGAAATGACATGGGAAGCCGAAGAGGAAATGAAGAAGAAATATCCTCATTTGTTCTCTATACCCACAGGTAACCTTAAATCCCTGCTTTAATTTATTCCAATATCAATCGTGTGTCATATGTGATGTCTGTAAACATGAACTCCCCGAAAGTATTTTCAAACCCTATGAGATTAATTTAACATTTGAGGACGAATGTTCTAAAGGGGGGGAGGATGTTATATCCCGTATTTTTGAACCTCGGAGCATCTGCTGGGGTGGGGCCCACATACCGAGATTTTTTTTGGAACATCTGAAAAGTCATATGAATCACATATGTAAAGTTAAACACAACTCATGAAGTACCTTTGGACCAAATCAAAGTGGAAACCCTCCAAACGAATATTTTTAAGAAAACGTTTTCGGGTGACCTGACTTTGGGGGGCAAAAACTGTATTGTAAGTTTGGAATTTCGAAAATACCTTGAAATAGAAGTTGTAGATAATTGAATTAGCTTTCCATCCATAGGTCGTGGGTTCCCAGGTGACGTCGGTACAAGGAGATATGAACGTTTTAAGGTCGAAAGGTCAGTGGGCTAGGCCCAACTCGGGACCAACCGAGTTGGCCCAAAAAAAAAATGAAAACAAATTCAGACCCAAGTGAGGAGCCATTCGGCCATGGTCCATAAAAAGGATCCAAGCCCATGGAATTAAGTCATGTGGTCAATGAATAAAAGACCACTTAATCATCCAAATTCCATAGAACTTTCAAGAGAAAGAATAGGAGGAAAAACAGGAGAAAAACAAGAACAAAAAGAGGGCCTTTCGGGTTTGGCCATAGAAAAATCACCCCTCAAAATCTTGCCTCTAAAATTATTTTCTTGTTGAATTCCTACTAAATTAAGTGTCCTCTACAACTTGGTGTAATTGTTTTGGAAGAAGGAGCACTTATTTCTTCAAGTTGACAACTTGTTCAAGTGAAGAAGTTTGTAGAAAAAGGTAAGAATCAATTCCTTTTTCTTATGTTATGAAGGTTTGTTTATGTTGTGGTATGTGGAGATGAGTAGAAATTATGGAAATAAGGAAGTTTGCAAAGTGGGTATGTATATATATATGTAGCCATGGGTGTATATATGTTGTATACATATATGAGTTGAATTTTATGTTGCATTCTAGTTGTGGTTATGATGGAAATTATATTGGGAATGAAAGTTGAATGAATTTTGGTTGAAGTTGGAATGTAGATGATTATGTCACTTTAGAATAATTTTGTGATATTATGGAAATGAAGTTGTTAAGATGTGAATTATGATTATGGTTGATGAATTTGGAAGTTGGAAACTTGTTATGAAGTTGTATGCCAAAGATTTGATGTTTTGCATAAGTTATGATTTTGGCGGAAGATTGTATATCATGTATATCGAGTGTATATCTTAAGGAAAACGATATGAAATGTTTCTAGAACTATATGGTGATGATCATGATGGTTGTTGAATATGAAATTATTGATCTTAGTTGAAAGTTGGGTTGAATTGAAGATTATGTCAACTTGTGAGAAAAATGACTAGTTGAAGGATATTTGTGTTTTTAATGTTCATTGTTGATATTGTTATTGTCGTTTGGGTTGTTGTTGATGATTTATAGCCGAGTTGAATTCTCGGGGTGTCATATGTATAGGGGAAGTGCTGCCGAAATTTCGGTAGCCAAATATGCTTAAAGTTGAAATAATGGCATTAATAATTCACAATTGGTAAACTTGACCAATTGCAGTTTTTCGACGAAACGGGAAGTGAGTTTGGAAAGGCTTAAGGAGCGTGAAAGGTATGTAAAGCAACCCCAATTCTTCCCTTGGCATGCCCCTAGTGTGTTAGGGTCGGATCCGGGCCTCGAAGGACCTCTTGGCCCTCGGAATCCGCAAGACAAAATTTTAGTTTTTCCTTCAGTAGAATTGAACCATTTTGATACGCTTTTTCTGAAATTATGCAATTTTGCTCTAAATTATTCAGAAAATCATAGAATGTTTGTATAACCTTTTTAGGTGATGCTATATGCTTAGAGGGCACAATTTGAGCCCGCCGCCTTGTTTGTCCCAAGGCGGGCCCGCTATTTACGGTTTTGCCCCTAATGTGTTAAAGCTTCCTTTTTAAGCGATTTTTGAAAGAAATGTTTTAATTACCCTACTAATCGCTTAACGAATATTATTTTAAATATTCTGTTAAATATTATAAATTATTTTGACACTCGGAATGACTTCGGGAAAGTTATACTTCTGTAATTTATTATGATATCCGAAATACATTTATTATGATTCCGTCCGACCCCATTGGATTTGTTTGTCTTCGATACGCTTCATCGAGTCTTTGAAAACATTTATTATATTTTTAAATTGCATTAGTCTCTCACTACTCCACTCGTGGATGTCCCAATGTTTCCCACACTGAGCCCGGGCCAGGATATGTTGTCAAGCGTAATTCTCTGCATTGTTCGCCGCGTCCCGATGTGAGGGGGCAGGTATACGCGTACATGGGTCTGTGGAGTATGATGTGCCATGTCCGCCTATTCTGATCTGATCTGTATGGCCATTTTGATATGACATTATATGATACGGGGCCACGCCCCTTTTTCTGATTCCTCTGTATAGTGGCACCAGCGTCGGGAGGGTGGCCACATTCTGTCTGCCGAGTCCCGTGTCAGGGACCGGATATGATATGATATGACATATGTTTCTGTACGCATTCTGTCGGTTTTGGAAATATGCATTTGACACTCTGGATTCTGTACTCATTTTCTGTAACCATTATGATTTGACTACTGTGATTCCGCTTTACATATTCAGTACATATTTCGTACTGACCCCCTTTCTTCGGGGGCTGCGTTTTCATGCCGCGCAGGTACTGACGACAGGTTCGCTGATCCACACGTTTAGGATCCTATTTCTGCTATTTGGGGCGCTCTCTTCTACAGAGCCCATCTTTTGGTACAGTCTGTCACTGCTATCTGGATATGTACTTTGTTCAGGGTATGACGGGGCCCTGTCCCGTCTTATGATTATGATATGTTCTGTAGAGGTCTGTGGATACAACTGTGTGGGTTCTGTACATATGTTTAGGATATTCTGTTCTGTGATGGCCTTATCGGCCTATGTGTGCCAAGTCTGCTTTTCTGCTAAGTTCTGTAGCGACCACTAATATTATTATTATATTATTATTCTGTTAATATGCTAATTTGGGGTATCGGGTACGTATAGGTGCCCAGCTCGGGCACTGGTCGCGGCCCACGGGGTTGGGTCGTGACATAACATCCTCCCCCCCTTTAGAACATTCGTCCTCGAATGTTCAACTGATCTTATAGGGTCTTGTAACACTTCGGGGGGGGGGGGGGTCCCTCGTATAGTTGTCCTTTCCTTTGTGCCCGTCCCTTATCTTTCACCTTATTTTCTTTATAATCAAACTCCTGGGTCCTTATATGAGTCCTCATCTGCGTCATGGGTTTTCTAATCCACTGCGCCATCATATTATCCTTGTTCTTCCCACGTCATTTCTTGACACAAGTATACTTTGTCTTTGATTTCTTTGTATTGGTGCTCGTTTCGTCCATCGTTCTTTTTTGTTGGCTCCCCGGTGTGGATCCCCTACAGCATGATTGAGTATCGCTTCACGTCGATGATTCACACAATATCATAGCGTACATTCTCATACTCCGTACAATTAATGGTCCATGAACTATTTTCTAGTGTCCGATGAACTCTTTTGTTTCATTCATAGGCACTGCGTTCTTTCTTTCTTTCAAAAATTCCCAGACTACCAATTGTTGATACTTTCGTTATAATAGTCGTCGTCGTTCGAAACATTCTTTACTTACTTCCGATGTGCCGACATGTTTTAAACTTTTGCCCGGAGCTAATAAGTTCCCTTTTCTGGTGCTTGAAAATATTGTGATCCCTTTTTGGCCTAATATAATATGGTCTCCCCCCCCCCCCCCCCTTTAAGGGGCTCGTTATATGCCAACAGTCTTTTTATGAAGTCTTCGTTTATACCTTATTCCTCATCTTCCTTCCAACTCTGTGCCTAACATATCAAAAACTTCTTGTCCTAAGTTTTTCTTTTACTTTCTTTCTATGTTATCATTTTGTCCACATTTCCATACCCTCCTTCCACTATTCATCCTTTCACTTGCTTAGCTTACTTGCTCATAATTCTTCTTTAACTACGTGTTTGTATTGTAGCTGTGCGTCCATATTTCTCAAGCGTCCCGCTACTTTTATTCTTAGCACAGAATCCTTACAACTTCCACTCTCCCCATCCTTGTTCATTGAACCTTTAACTATATTAATATAGCTACACATTTATTCTTTTATAGATCTCTCATCTCAACATCATCGCAAGCCTAAGCATTTTTTTTCTCTTAATTCACATCCCCCTATCCTAGTCACTATTCTTTTAGCCCCACTTATAGAAATCGGTTCTCGAACCTCATACAATCCTCTCCTGTTTCCTTTTACCACACTCTATCCCTTTTCACATGCCTACCTTGGGTTCTTACCCAAATAGTCTCGTGCTTTGCCGGTAGTTTCTCTCGAGAGCTTCACTCACTGAGGTTTCTTACCTTCCACCTTCTTCCGACACTTGATCCCTTTATGTTCCATCTACTCATTCACTTTCTTTCCCAAATATCATTGCTTTAGAATTTCCAATCTTAGCCTGTAATGAAAGTGACATCAATTTACCTTGTAACACTTATATCATTTATTCTTGCTGTCACTCGATCTTCGGTACCCTTACTTGATTAATGCCTTCCTTACCGTAGCGCCGGTTGCTGGAACTCACATGTCTACCGATACAATCATATGTGGGATATCCTACACATTCATATATATATATATATATTTACTATCAACTAGCCCACAAAATACTTCCAAACGCTATTCAAGCCTATCCAAATTTCCAAAGCTGTGGCGCACTCTCTGTCTCTTCTCCAGTCTAGCCTACCTTGTCTTACGCGACCTCTTAAGGTTTCCAGCCATTCATATACTCTAGCTTATCCTTGGGTTACTCTAGCTTCTCATTTGTCTCTTATGTCTGGATATATAGTATTTCTTGCATACTTCCCAGGGGGTCACCCATCCTAAAATTGCTCCCACCTTAGCACGCTTAACCTCGAAACTTTGATGGAATTCGGTGCATAAATGCTGATATAATCGCGTCCACCTCCTCGCATTACCTTTATTACATGATCTGGAGCAAATTGAAGTCTTACAGGTTCCGAGACATTCTCGTAACACGTCGTTTCTTTTACAATTACCTCCCACCTGTGTGTATGACTACTTCCTGTCCTGGGCTTCCAGATTCCCGATGGTAGTGAGCGCACCTTTATCGCCATGCCAAATCCATAGATTTTCGGAAACAATGCATCTCACTTATTGCCTATTTACAGTATTTCCTTCCCACGCTTCTTCCTGTTAGGCGTACCCATTCTGGCAGAACCTCCTTTAACATTCCTACTATTCATGATCTATACGCAGCAAATATCGATAATGTCTCACAGGGCATACATATGTATACGACACATCTCAGCCATCCAGAGCTTCCAATTTCAGGTAACAGAACAAAATATCAAGCCTTACGATAACTTTCCATATCATCACTTACCTCCTTCCGTCGTATGTAAGGCTTATATAAAGAATTTCATTCTCCTATGACTTGGCTCTATCGCACGATCTAAGACAGAAAGAAGGTCAACAATCCCAAGATGCCCCGCAGCCCCCTGTTTATAAATGTGGCCGGCTTCACACCCATAAACAGGACTCTACTGGACACGACTTTGCAGACAACCCCTAGAACAACCTGCTCTGATACCACTTTGTCACACCCCAACCTTACTAGGGTGTGATGGGCACCCGACCCTTACTTAGGGCCGAGCGAACCCTCTAACCTTAGTGCACACATAATCTTTTTGGACTTATAAATCAAATAAGGATGAAATACATAGTACAATTTTCAAAAATATTCCTTTTCGTTGTTCTCAAATCATACAAAATCTGTCATCATATGGGGTTCATATCATAGCACAAAATGACACATTGGCTGATGGAGCCGCTTACAGAACTGACATTCTATACCCACGACTCTGTCTGCAAAGCCTCTAACTTCAACCAAGACATCATATCATAGTACTCTGACTCGGCAACACTCCAGGGCCAAATGGAGCTTGGCAACTTCGCTGGAACATCTTCTATAATGGCTTCTACTCATCTGGGTACCTGCGCGGCATGAAACACAGCGTCCACATGAAGGGACGTCAATACGAGCAATGTACTGAGTATGTAAGGCATGAATAGTAACATAGTAAGGAATGTACTTATGAATAATAATAGAATGGAAACATAGAGCATATCATGGGGTAAATGAGTAACCTGTACATCTGAGTGCCTTTTAGGAGGATACCATACATGCTTAGTGCTGCGGAACGTGCAGCCCGATCCATATATACATATACTATATTATATTACTGTGGAACGTGCAGCCCGATCCATATACATATATTGCTGCGGAGCGTGCAGCCCGATCCATATATATATTGTTGCGGCACGTGCAGCCCGATCCATTTACCCATATATCCCGCGTCCGGGCATCCCGCGTCCGGGACGATATCATATCATACCAACTGATCAGGTGTGTACGCGTATATAACGCTCTCACATTTCCCCTTACCCCATATACATTTACATATACATATACATATATCATATCACAGCATGCAGGAGAGCCCAAAGAAAGTCATGTATCTATCGGAGTGACGTAAGGTCGGTAACCTCCGAATATATTGTGGAATGATCATCCTGACTCTTTCTCACCTTGAAGGAACAATTATTATAGGATGAGACTAGCAACCAATAACAGCGTTAAGAGAACATGGAGTAAGATCATAAATCTCATAAGGCGTCGCTTCGTATACATATGCACATAGAACAAATTTTCAAGACTCGATGGGTACGTACATAAATCGACACATGAACGCTCAGAAACAAGTTTCGGGTCAATCCGACTTAGTATAAGATAGTTATAAGCGTTTGAAGTACAGAACCTTCTACGAACGTTTCGGAAGCCATTTTTGGAAAATCCAAACAATAATCATATCAAGTACCTTTAAACATGAAATCATTCTTATCATAGTCATCATAGAAATATGATCATCCTTGATATCATCATTGTCATTGTGAAACATATCCATCGTTATTGTCATAAGAGCTTACAAAACCATAAACCTCTGTTTTTGGTAGAATACGGACACTTTGGAAAAACATTTACAAGTTATCGGGAAGAGAATCATGCCTTGGAATCATAAACATCTAACTTTGAAAACAAGGAGAATATGGAAGCAATTATGAAATCCTAGCATCGGAATCATGCCTTGAAAAGAAAGGGACGAGCCTTAACATACCTGCTCCACGTCCTATTAGCTACGCTTCATTATCCAAGCTCGTTATCGCTAGTCTACATTCGAGAAGATTTACATAATCATTAGATTCATCGTCACGCACACTTGTCTTAGTTTTTTCAAATAAATTCACTTATGATCTGCCGAAATTTTGGCAGCATCTCCCCTGTAAATACACCATCCCCGAAAATCTAACTCGGCCCAAATCATCAATCAACAATCCGAGAATTCAACTCGGCCAAACTATCGACAACAATACCATCAATCATACCAACAACATCAACAATCAATTCAAGACGCATTCTAACATTAACAACCTTTGTCATACAATTCAATGACATTTCATTTATATTCAATTAAATTCATATAACATTCAAAGCACCCAATCAACATACTACTTCATCCGACACCTTCCAACTTTAACCAAAACAATAACAACCTATTTCCTTCTTTCAAATTCAATCACAACGACCCAACTTACAATCTTCCAAACACATGTCTCACTTCCAAATTCATGAATTATATTTACAACCTACACATTAGCAAATTTATTCTTACAACTATAAGAAACCACACTAACGTCACATTAACTTCGTCAATAATGCACAAACGATTTCAAGTTCATTTCAAGCTACCAAACCTTCACTTTTAATTATGGAATCCGCAACACAACAATCAAACTACTAAATAAAATTAATTCATCACATCTTACCAACACCCCTCTTATTCGGCCAACACCATACATATACATATTTCATGAATTTCATCCATTTCCACATACTTCAACACTCACAAATCATCTATAACACATGAAAAGAAGATTGAGCACATACCTTCTTCATCTAACCTCTTAGCTTAGCTAGGGTTTGTAAATCACTCCAATAAATGCTTGGCTTGCTCCAACAACTCCGTCATGTTGTTAGGGGCGTTCCACTTGGTTGAATTACTAGGAGAAAATAATATTTCTTGATAAATTTCCATGGCACCCAAGTTGGCCATGGTGGCCGAATACTCTCTCTTCCTTCCTCTTTTTTTTTTCTTCAAGCTTTCTTGATTTAAAAGATGACTAAGTCTTATTTTGTCATCCATTGTCTCTCTCTATATATATAACTTCTACCAATACAAAGTGGACACATGTCCCTTCTCCAAGCTTCTCAATTTTTCTTAAATTAAAAGGATGAATAATCTTGGTTAGTCATCACTCTTTTCTCTTCCTTTTTTTTTGTATATATATATATAGCACATGCCACACGGCCACATAGGACTTTCAAGATCACTTGCGAAATTCCCATTTTGCCCCTAGCCTTCCACAATATTACCATGAACCCTCTTGTGAATTTTCCTTTTTACCCTTAACCTTTCTCAATATTTCTGTACTAATAAACAACTTGTATATTAAAGTAACGTTGGAACATAGTCTTGCCCTTAACCTACCACGACCACCTTGAAATATCCGAATGTGGGAAATACGGGATATAACACTATTACTCCCTTTTAACTGTAAACTCGTCGTAATTTATCCCCACCTATCAGTTCACTCGATATCTCAATAAAATGTTGTGTTAAGAGTTGCCACCTTTTTCTATATCATCCCTTAGTATCACAAGCCCTTCCGAATCATCCTAGCATTTCATCTACAGCATATAAAATACATGATCCTAGACAGCCCACAAGTTTGAGTTTTCCTTCCACAAATTCCATCCCCAATTAGTTGATTAAGAACTAATAAAATATCACCATGAAGCATTCTCCAACCACCACCAGAAGAAAACTAGAATCCGACCAGCACCACGGAACTCCTAATGCTTGATTCGCATAGTTTACCTTCAAATTCGTTCTTAGGGCATGAACGAACTATTTAGTTCACAAACTACTTGTTGTATGTTTTGTACTCTTCCAATAAAGTGAAATTTAATTTCTAGACGTTTTGTCCTTCAACATTAACTTTTTCTAAGGCAAAATGTGGTTGGAAGATATTCTGGTCCGTCCAAATGAATTCTAAACTTTTCTGCTCATATATGCTTTTTCAAAATAAAATTTTCCAAATAAGAATGGTGCCTCTTGCGGATGACATTGAGGGTATCTCTTAAAGCTTTAGTCCAATATAATAAATTAACCCTATCGGTATCAACTTTCAAGACATGTTATGAACCTATATCTCATTCTCTTCTTTTTTCTATTTCTGGGAAAATTTGGGCAGAGTTCCCTCTGTATTTCTTACTATCCCAAAACCTGCATGCAGGAAATACCAACAATGCCTCACAAGGCCAACATATATACATATATATATATCATATCGTATCATAGCCACATAGAGCTCTCCATTTCCAGTAAAGAGTATAAAGGTGTCGAAACGTATCTCGCATATCGAACCTCAGGACATACCTGATCCTTTAACGATCTGTCCTGTTACACCTTCCTATCTGCCTCCCCTTTCATTCTTCAACTTTACATGTTAATCATACCTCAATATTCTTACCTTATCCGACATGCCTCTTTCGCACCGTTACTTACCTGTGTACTTTATAACTTCCAATATCGTCAGTCGCTTCCTTCTGTCAAGGTCGTTCTTCAGCTGAAATCAAAGGTTAGTATAAGGAATTTCATTTCCTATGGCTGGGCTCTATCTCACGAACTTAGATATGAAAGAAAGGTAACATCCTAAATGTCCTGTAGCTTCCTGTTTATAGATATGGTGCACAACACACCGATAAACAAGACTCTACTAGTCACGGTCTGTAGACACTCCGAGGATGAACTGCTCTAATACCACTTTAGTCACGACCCAACCCCGTAGGCCATGACTAGTGCCCGACCTGGACACCTGTATACATACCTGTCAGATATAGTCAAACTGAAACTACGAATAATATGAAACTTTACAAAAGAACTCCCAAAGTTCATAGCGTCATCATATATGTATACTCAGATAAATTGTCTCCTGAGGAGTCATAACTGATCAAATCATAAAATGATACGCAAGCCGACAAAGCTGCCACTACACATCAATATCATGTCATATGCAAGCCGGCAAGGCTGCCACTACACATCAGTATCATGTCATATGCAAGCCGGCAAGGCTGCCACTACAGACGGACATCATATCATAGCACATCGTATAGACGCAACTGAACACTACTTATACAAAACCCACACATATGTCTACAGGCCTCTAAGAGTACTAACGGTGAAATATGATGGGACAGGGCCTCGTCGTACCCCTGGATGAACATACATATATATATATCACAAGATTTGTACCAAAAGTCTAAACTCCGGAACAACGGAGCTCTGCAAGACAGCTGAAAGGAAATCCTAAGCTGGAGGATCACTAAAGCGAGTATCTGTACCTGCGGGCATGAAACAGCCCCCCAAAGAAAGGGGGTCAGTACGGAATATGTACTGAGTATATAAAGCATGAAATACAGTAAAGAGGATCATAACTGAAATAGAGATTACCAGAAACAAGTATGACTTTTAAAACATCAATACACTTGCCTTATGAAATGAAAATCATGCATATCAACATCATATATCATATATATATAACGTGTCCCGGCCCTCTAGTGAGGGACTCGGTGAATAAGGTCGCCACATACCATCCTTGGCGCCATAATCACATCATCACACCATCATATATATATATATATATATATATATATATATATATATATATATATATATATAACGTGTCCCGGCCCTCTAGTGAGGGACTCGATGAACAATGCAGTGAAACTGTGCACGAAAATGTGTCCTGGCCCGGGACTCAGTGAAAGATATATTGAGGCATGCATGATCAGAGTAGTGAGAAACCATATGCAATTTAAAACACATCTGAGACTCGATAGAATAATCAAAACGAGCTATCATTTGAAAATCAAGGCAAATGTCATATCAAGTACCTTTCGAATATCACTATGGATTATATCAAAATAGAACTCTGGCTCCATATGTACGTACCAAAACATAATAAAGTAAGTTCTGGGAATCAAGAACATTAGCCATCCTAGTGGCTCTAAGAATAGGAATTTCTTTGGAACCATATACACATCGTCTGTTCGTTTCATAAAGATCATGCCAAAAAGAAAGAAGGGTTAACTTTACATACCTGTTAACGATTAATCACAAAACCGTTCGCTTCGTCTCCCCTTTAGCCAATTTAATATAAAAGTAATGTTATCGTTAGTAACTACACTTTCTAGTTCGTCAATCTGTAGCCCGTCGCTTATAGAACTTATTCCTTAACTTATACATTCTCGTTTAGGGCTTTTCATTAGTTAAGGACTTAACGAAAATCGGGCAGCATTTCCCCTATATATTCGCCTAACCCGAATTTCCAATTATTCTCCTGTTAACACAGAAATACCAATAACAGAGATATACATATAAATTCTCACAATTCAGCCCATAACAATTCCAACAACTTCTCTAAATCCATTTCAACCCACAATTTCCTATAATATCAATTTCATGCATTTTCTTACTTCCAATTTCGTCCAGCCCAATTTTAGTAACTCCATTACAACACTATTAAAACAATTACACCATAGAACAAGAAAATCTTACCTTAATTTTATCGGAGGAATTTCTACTCTTAATTGCTCCAATTTCGCAATTTCTTCTTCCTCGATTCAATATCCAATGTTGCTATCACCTCCTTGAACTTGTAATTCACTTTGGAATTTAATCCAAGAAAGAAAAACCTTCTTTTTTTTTAAACAACAGATTGGCATGGCTGAAAGCATCCATGGCCGAACCTCCCTTTTTTTTCCTCTAATTAAACCTTGTTTTCCTCTTAATTTGTTTAGTTGAAAATGGAATGTGTACATATCTATTTTTAATCATCAAGCATCATTTATAAGGAGCCTAATACTCCTACACGTGCCCACTCCAATGACTCACCCATTTGATCATGCTTTATTGTTTTTTTTTCGGGTGTGGCCCACTTTCAATAATTAAATTAATTAATCCCTAATACCTACTTAATAATTTAATCATAATTAGTTAGTTCCTAATCTCCAATAATATTTTTACACCAAATAAAATTTATAAATAATTTATGTACTAATTAAAATTGAAACTTAAAAGTTCCTATTCATGTCCAGAAATAATCCTGTCCTTAACTCGAGTCAATTTGCTTGCGAATATTTCAATGTATAAATATACGGGGTATAACAGAAATCATCAAATACTATGAATATATTCGTCAAATCCACCAACAATTTCCATTTACAAATATTAGAACTAATTTCAAGAAGTTATCATCAAATCTCATTTTCTCTCTTTGATTCTAATGGATTTCTAGCATGGATTCAAGCTTAGGAAGATTAAATCAATGAATAGTAGGTTAGGAAACTTACCACAAGAAGAATTAGCCAAGAGGTCCTCAATTTGCCCCAAATATGCATAGAAAGTGATGAATGAAATGATAGGGCATTAAGGGTTTTATCCTACCCTTTAATGATTCTAAAATACCGTAATCCAACTGCTGCGGTCACGAGTCAGACCACGCTCGCTGCAGCGCATCCGTTACAGCAATATCCGTCCACTGTAGTGCCCCAACCCAAACATCTCTTACCCGCTATAGCAGCCAAGACCCAGCTATAGCGGTTCCGCTATGGCGGGCCTGGTGCCGCTATAGTTGACACCAGATACTAAAAAAAAAACTGGTTATACACAAGTTCAACTCAAAAATCCAACAATCACCCGAAACCTGACAGATACAAACCAAACTTGCATACACACATAAAAACATGCTACGGACTCACTCGTGGTCTCAAAATTCCCAACGGATGACTATTTGACCGAGTGAATACCCAAAGTCAAAAAACCATCTTTCTAACCAATAGCCCAAAATGCTCCCAAGTGCTTTGGGAACCAAACCGAACACCCTACCAGGTTACAAATGATCATCCGGACCATTCTGAATTGAAAGGTTTGTTTACCCAAAATTCAACTATTGGTCCAACACTTTTCACTTTCAAACTCTATATCACAAAGTCATCATAAACCTCACCTGATCATCTCGGGAACCGTACCACCCATGTTCGCAGGTCCAAATCATTCTCATAGGGCTCGGGGAATGGTCAACGGGGGTAAAAAGGTCAAAAATGCTATAACGACCAAACGGGTCATTACAATCAAGCCACAAGAAAGAGAGCTAACCTTCATATACCTTTGTCGCTTAAGTTAACAACTCAACTTATATTGCCTGCAGCCCTTCAATCTCTAATGACAATGGAACTATAGTTAAAGTACAAAAGAACTAGAAATATCACTTATTAAGCAACTAGTTCGTCCACGGAAAATTGGGCAGCATCTCCCTTGTTTTTCCTTAGTTTCCCAAGTTCAGATTAACACCAACAACAACAACAGCGACAACAATGACAAAAACCAACAACCACATATTCAACCCTTCAACAATATAAGAACAACCTAAACAATCCATTGGAACAATAATCGATACTAGATTACGACTTCTAGTCGTCGTTTCACAAGTTCTTGACAAACCAACATACTTAAAGCTTCAGCAAGCTCATATACATAAAGTGGAAGAAAAACCTTACCTTGATTAGTAGCCATCCAATAAATCACAGCAATAATAGCTCTTACAAGTTTACTCTACACAAATGATAATCACACTAGTGTCAAACAACCTGAAACATAACGACGAGCGACCAGCCCACTACCCTACCATTATGTGGCTTTTCTCCATGCCCTTTTCAACTTCTGAACTCCATAGAAAGCAGCTCATTTGTTTGTCCAACATCCCATTCTTCTCCATGCCCTTTTCTCCTTTCGAACTCCTGTGGGCCTTCCTCGTAGAAGTGGACTCAGCCATCCTAACCCATTCTCGCACCTACTGCCCACCTTGCACAGGTGTGGCACATAGCTCGCAGAAGTGAGACACTAAACACTATAAACCAAAACATTATTCTAAACTTCGATCCAACACCCGAAACACATCTAAGACATCCCGGACATAAACCAAACAAGCAAACTAGTCCTAAAACACGCAAAGAACTTTCTCGCGCACTCAAATCAATCACATGGGGTCATCTTGACCCAATATTGACCGTGGTTAACTCCAAACACTTAAAAAACAAATTTCCAACCAAAACCCCCAAATACCTCCAAGTCCCTCGGGAACCGAACCAACTACTCAATTAAGTCAAAAATAACATTTCAAATATAATGGAAATAATGAAACTTCCAAAATGACTCATTTACCCCCGATGTTGACTTTGGTCAACCCATCCCTTAAGGATTTCCAAAAAGTCCTATTTTCATGCCCCAAACTCAACCAAATACCTCTGGAATCGCACCAGCCATACCCGCAAGTCAAATATACCATAAAGAAGGTAGGGGGAAGGTAATTTTGGGGAAAAGAGGTAAAACTCACAAAACAAGCTAACGGGTCATTACATCATCAACTTAAACACACATTCGTCCTCAAAAGTGAAGAGAAAAAAAGTACTTAAGTCAAAGAAAAGCTGGGGATATCTACTCTGTTTGTCAAACTCGGTCTCCCAAGTAGCCTCCTCGACTAGACGATGCTACCATTGAACCTTTACAGAAGCAATCTCCTTTGACCTCAACTTCCGAATCTGACTGTCAAGAATGGAAATCGACTTTTCTACAAAATTCAAGTTCCAATCAAGTAACTTTGAAACCCATTGAATCAAATGAGGACCCTCCGAATGGTACTTCTTGAGTAGCAAAATATTAAACACAAGGTGAACACCTGAAAAACTATGAGGCAAATCCAACTCATAGGCTACTTTACCAATACGCTGAACAATCTAAAAACGACCAATTTTCCTAGGGTTCAACTTTCCCTTCTTCCCAAACATCATCACACCCTTCATCGGTGAAACCTCCAAAAAGACCCGATCTCTAACCGTGAACACCAAATCCCGAACCTTTCGATCCACATAACTCTTTTGCCTACAATGACATGTGAGAAGTCTCTCCTGAATCAACTTGACCTTTTCCAAAGAATCCCGCAATAAGTATGTACCCCAAGGCCTAACCTCAAATGCATTAAACCAACCAACCAGAGTCGGCATCTCCTACCATACAACGCCTCGAATGGTTCTATCTATTTGCTCGAATGTTAACTATTGTTGTAAGGAAACTCCCCCAAAGGTAGGAAATGATCCTAATGACCACCAAAATTAATCACCTAGCCTCGTAACATATCCTCAAGGACTTGAATATTACACTTGAACTAACTATCAGTCTGAGGGTGAAATGACGTACAATGCTCAACCTGAGTACCTAACTCCTTCAGCATAGACCGCTAAAAATGAGATGTAAACTGAGTGCCTCGATCTGAAATGATAGAAATTAGCACCCCAAGCAAACGAAATATCTCTCAGATGCAAATTCTGGCCAATCTCTCTAATTTGTAAGTAGTCTGAACCAGTACAAAGCGAGTCGACTTTGTCAAATGATCCACAATGACCCAAATAGCATTAAATCTCCCAAAATTTCGTGGAAAACCTACCACGAAGTCCATAGTAATCTACTCCCATTAGCACTCAGGTATTGGCATCCTTTGAGTAATTCCACTAGGCTTTTGGTGCTTGTATTTCACTTGTCCACTATTTAAACACCGAGACACAAACCCCGTTGTTGTTTCAAATCTCTATACATCTTTTTGCTCCTGGATGAATAGAGTACCTCAAACTTAAGCCTCCTCCATGGTCAATCTAATCAAATTCCCCACTTAGGGAACACATATGCAACCCTTGATCATCAGAAAACCCTCATTGTCAAGAATTGCCTCCTCATCCTTTCCCTTGAGCACCTTGTCCCGAATCTTACACAAATTTGCATTATCAAACTGTTGAGCCCTAATTTGCTCCAATAAAGAAGAACGTGCCTCCATATAAGCTAGAACCTTACCAGGTTCTGAAATATCACGTCACAGTATACTATTTACCAAAGACTGAATATCCATAGCCAAAGGTCTCTTCCCTACCTGTAACCACGCTAGGCTACCCATACTCACCGTCTTTCAGCTCAAGGCATCATCCACTATATTGGCCTTGCCCGGGTGATAAAGAGCAGTCATGTCATAATCCTTGAGCAAATCTAACAATCTCCTATTACACAAATTGAGATCCCTCTGATTGAAAATATGTTGAAGACTCTGATGATCAGTAAATACCTCATAATGCACACCGTAGAGGTAATGAATCGAACTCTGCATGTCAAATACTACCGCCGCTAACTCCAAGTCATAACTGGGGAAGTTCTTCTCATGCACCTTCAATTGACTCGAAGCATAAGCTATTACTTTCCTTTTCTGCATCAACACACACGCAAGGTCGATCTGTGAACCATTACAATATACAGTAAAGCCCTCTCCCTCCACTGGAAGAGTCAAAATTGAGGCCGAAATCAACAAAGTCTTAAGCTTTAGAAAGCTTGCCTCACACTCATTTGACCATTGGAAAGGTACATTCTTTTGAGTCAACTTGGTCAATGGGGACCCAATGGATGAAAATTTCTCTACGAAATGCCGATAGTAACTAGCGAGGCCAATGAAACTCTGAATCCCGGTGACTGAAGTAAGGCTGACCCGATCACAAACTGCCTCAATCGTCTTATAATACTATCCTTGGACACTACATATCCCAAATATGCCACGAATTGAGCTAAAACTCACATTTCTAAAACTTGGCATATAATTGATTCTCCTTCAGAATCCCAAGCACAATTCTCAAATGCTGCTCGTGCTCCCCTCTACTACGAGAGTATATCATAATATTGTCGATGAAGACAATCACAAAGGATCCAAGTACAATTTGAAGACACCGTTCATCAAGTTCATCAAGTCCATCAAGACTGTTGGGGCATTGATCTGCCCAAAAGACATAACTAGAAGCTCATAGTGACCATAGGGGTCCCATTCCTCTATTGATGATTTATTTGATCAGCTTCACGGTGCATCGGTCTTCAACTCCACTGGCGCCATCCGATATGGAGGAATAGAAATGAGCTTGGTGCCCAGTTCCAAATTAATGCAAAAGTCAATGTCACGATCCGGTAGAATACCTAGTAAATCTATCGGAAACACCTCGAGAAACTTTCTCACTACATGTACCTACTCAAATGGAGGAGTATTGGCACTAGTATTGCGAATACAGGCTAATGTAACTATCTTGGTATGATAGTCAAATATTGCATGATAAGGGGACAACCAATTCATAGATAGAATAATGTCAAAATCTAACCTATCTAGGATCATCAAATCAGCCCACGTGTCATACCTCATCAAGGTAACCACACATGATTGATACACCCTATCCACCACTATGAAAACTCAATCTTTAGCTATTTTCCCATTTTAAATGAGTGTCTCTGACTGATAAGGGCATATAACCACAAACAAGATAGGTAATAAGTATAGAAGAAATATAAATTGGACCTCATATCCCAATCACAATCAATAATCAATCTATGCAATCAGCTAATGCCTAAAGCATGGCATTCAGACCAAATCATACAACAAAAATATACGTAAATACACTAAACATCACACCGTGTAACACCCGTACTTCTCAACGTGTGTAAGACTAAGTTAAAGTCAACGAGGTTACTTGAATGTGAAATAATAAGGTTATAGTTAAGCCAGAGGACCCAGGTGTATGAAAATGTTAAGTCTAGTTAAAGTGGATGAGATTCATGAATGAATGAGATATTGTACAAGTAAACAACCTAGAAGTTTCACCTACGTGCCTCGCCTAGTTGTTTACACTTCCTTACACATCCTAGTTGCTTACACGTCCTACTTACTTCCTGTCATACTTATTAAATGAGCACAATACACATATCTAGAGGAAATCGACAACAATCTTGCTTAAGTAATTGACAAGTAGGTGCATCACCTAATTAATAAAGGAGAGGACCAAATTTTTGTTCAATGCAAAAGAAGGTACATCACCTACTGAAAAGGAAAGACACAAAATTAAAGAAGCAAGAGAAAGGATCAGCTTAGGCCATGTTAAAGGCCCAAAAATTTGATTTTTCATTCATTAACTCTCCTCTCTCTCTCTCTCTCTCTCTCTCTCTCTCTCACACGCGCATTTCAAACCAGAGCTCCATAGCTCTATATCACACTCCCTTTTCCTCCATCTTCAAGGTAAGTAATCCCTAAGATCAGCCATACTTATTCCATTGTCGACTACATTAACTTTTTATCTGATTATAGTGAATTGAAAGATTCTGTCCATGAGTTCAAGTTCAAAACTTCTAGGGTTTTATCAACAAGGTGAAAATCATCTTCTCCTTCATGTTTATCGATTAACTTGAGTTCCAAATGTGTTTAGTTGCTATGAAAGTATAGATTGGTGTTTATACTTTGAAATTGAGTTAAGGGGTGTTTTTGTGCAAAGTTGTGGGTTATTCTTGTTATACTTTAGATACTGGAAATATTAGCATGTTGGAGATGAGTTAGTTGATGATATGAATGTGCTTAGTTTCTAATAGTTGGCAAGTCAAAGGTTGATTAATGTAGTGGAGTTATTAATTGTTTTGTACAATATGTTGGCATAGATTCGAGTGTATAGAAGTGTTTGCATTTATGAGTTGTTGATATGTCTGGGGTCGTGTGGCATGTAAAGGTACTGTTCTTGTTGTATGCAGGTGCTAGAGGTGTTGGTTAAGTGGTTTATATAATGAAATTACAAGGTAGCATGTAGAAGTTGTGTTTCATATTATTGGAAGTATGAACTGTGTTCTTGTTGTTTCATGATAGTTATAAGACTGGAAACGCATATGAATAGGATTTTCATCAGGTTAGTTATAAGGTCATGTTGAATATTAAAATAATGAAGGGGATAGAAGGGGTAAAGTATGGTTCAATCTGAGCTTGCCCTTGTCTTGTTGTGTAGTAGTTTCGTTATTAATGTTTAGTGCACTTGATATGTTGGGTTGGCTATCCCATGTCTAGGTACTGGAAGTATGGACGTATATCATATAAGATAGTTTGACGATTTCATTATGCTTAGAAGGTGTAAATTGTAAGTTGAATAACTAGAAGATGTAGTTGAAGTTGTTAAATGTGTTTTAAAGCATGATGAAGTTGTTTTTTTGGTTTAAGGGGACTGGAGATGTTGATAAGTTAGTAGTCGTGTATTTTTTATGATATTAGAAGGATTAGAAAGGAGTTAGCCAAAGATATATGCCATAGAATCATGTATAGAATGATTGCTGATAGCCGGCTAAGTTATTATGTCTTCTTGTTAATAGTAGTGATGTTTTCTTAGTCTAGCAAGGCTTTTGAGGAAGGATGGTTCTTCATCAGCATCCAACGATTGAGATTAAGGTACGTAAGGCTATTCCTTTATTCGTCGCTATGGCACGACATGTGTTGTTTGTTTCTTATATGGACCATGAGTATCTAGAGCTGATGAATGTGTTGATTTCATATTGTAAGACTTGTGAGCCTATTAAGAAATGGTATATGTCCATATTCAGTGCACTAAAGTGTTTACTCATAGAGTAGAGTTCCAAGTTGTTATGATGGAAATAGAGTTTCCCTTAAGTATGAAGATGTGGATGGTAAATGAAGTATAATGAAAGACGTCATAGAGCATTGTCAAATATGAAAGACGCTTAGTATAAACGATAGTATGCCACCGAGGTCCAAGAGTTTGTCATGGGGCATAGAGTGTAATGTAAGGAGAACTGGTTCAGAGAACCCAAGTGTTATATCCCGTGTTTTCACACGTTGGAAAAATTTGGAGATATTCTTGACTTGTAAGAAATAAGGTCATAATTAATTTTTATTTGACATAGGAGTTGTGTATGAAAGAATATTAATGTGGGAGTGTTGAATAAGGCTAAGGGAAAATTTGGAATTTTGGAAATTAATTTCGGGAATTACAAAATGTGATTCACAAGTTATTGGGCTCAAACAAAAATTGAAGTGAATTGAGGCCCAAAAGGGGTGCTTGGCCGGCCACCTTGGCTTGATCCAAGCCCATTTTATTGGTCATGTGCTTGGTCATGTGACCAAGCACTTCAATTATATACATAGAAGAATGAAGACTTAGGATAAGAATGAAACAAAACAAACAAGAGCAAGAAGAGCAAAGGGTTTCGGGTTTGGGAGAAAACAATAGCCACCAAAAATCTTGTCTTAAAATTTTTTCCCTTGTTGGATTTCCACTAATTCAAGGTTCCTTTGTAACTTGGTATAGTTGGTTTGGAGAGAGAAGCATTAGATTCATCAAAGTGATCATACCTCCAAGTGAAGAAGACTTGAGGAAAAGGTAAGAATTTATCCCTTATCTTTGTGTTATGAAGTCTTGTTTGTGTTGTGGTATGTAGAAATGTGTGGATTGTGTGAAGAAATGGAAGTTTGCAAAGTGGGTGTGTGTTATAGCTATATGGCCGTGAGTATGTATATGTTGTATAGCCACAATGTTTAGAATTCATGTTATATCTCAGTTGTGGTTGTGATGAAATGCATATTGGAATTGAAAGTTCCATGAATTTAGTTGATGTTGATAGAAGGGCATATGGCCGTGTACTATGTTGAAGTTGGAATGGAAAATGGATTGAGTTGCTTAGTGTGTTAGTGTGTTATTGTGATGCTTGCAATGTAAATGAAGATAGAATGATATAAGTTTGTATTGAAATGGAATGTAGAAACTTATGTCGTTTTAGTATGATTTTCCGATATTAGGAAAATGAAGTTATTTGGTTGTTAGTTGTGATGATCATTGATGAATTTGGAAGTTGGAAATATGTTATTAATATGTATGCCAAAGATTTGATGTTTTAAACAAGTTATGACTTTGGCGGAAAGTTGTATATTATGTATATCGTGTGTATAACTTGAGGAAACGATATGAGATATTTCTAAAACTATATTGTGATGATCTTGATTGATAATGAATGTGAAATCATTGATATTAGTTTGAAGATTTAGGTTGGGGTGAAGGTTATATCATTTTGTTAAAAAGATGGCTAGTTGAAGGATATTGTGTTTCTAATGGTTGTTGTTGATGTTGATGTTGTTGTTTGGGTTGTTGTTAATGGTTTTAGCCGAGTTAAATTCTCGGGGGTGCTATATGTATAGGGGAAGTGCTGCCGAAATTTCGGTAGACAAATATGAGTTGAATTGAATTCGTAGCATCTATAACTTACAATTGGTAAATGTGACCATTTGCAGATTTTTGACGAAACGGAGAGTGAGCTTGGATAGGCTTAAAAAGCTCAAAAGGTATGTAAAGCTACCCCGATTCTTCTCTTGGCATGCCTTAAGGGTGTTAGGGCCGGATTCGGGCCTCGGAAGATTTTCTGGCCATCGGAATCCGCAAGTGAAAATTTCATCTTTTCCTTCAGTAGAATTGAGCCATCTTGGTATGCTTTTCCTGAGATTATGTAAATTTGCTCTAAATAACTTGGAAAGCTATAGAATGTCCGTAGAACCTTTTTAGGTGACCCCATAAGCTTAGAGGGCATAATTTGAGCCCGCCGCCTTGTTTGTCCCGAGGCGGGCCCGCTATTCCCGGTTTTGCCCTTAATGTACTTAAGTCTTCTTTTCGAGCGATTTTTGAAAGAAACGTTTTGACTACCATTTTAATTACCTAACAAATATTGTTTGAAATATTCCATTATGTCCGATAAATTATTTTGACACTCGGAACGATTTCAGAAAGGTTATATTTCTGTAATTTATTATGATATCCGAAACGCGTTTATTATGATCCCGTCCGACTTCATTGGATTGGTTTGCCTTCAAGATGCCTCATTGAGTCTATGAAAACAATTGTGGTATTTTAATTGCATTAGTCTCTCACTACTCCATTCGTGGATGCCCCAATGTTTCCCACACTGAGCCCGGGCCAGGATATGTTGTCAAGCGTGATCCTCTGCATTGTTCGCCGTGCCTCGATGTGAGGGGGCAGGTATACGCGTACATGGGTTTGTGGAGTATGATGTGTCATGTCCGCTTGTTCTGATATGATTCGATGTGGCCATTTGATATGATATATTATGTGACGGGCTTATGCCCCATTCTGATTCTTCTGTGTTGTGGCACCAGCGTCGGGAGGGTGGCCACGTTCTGTCTGCCGAGTCCCTTGGCATATGTTTCTGTACAGACCCTGCATGTTTTGAAAATATGTATTTGATACTTTGGATTTTCTGCTCACTTTCTGTACGTTCTGTACCAGTTATGATTTTGTTTCTGTAATTCAGGCTTTACATATTCAGTACATATTTCGTACTGACCCCCTTTCCTCGGGGGCTGCATTTTCATGCCGCGCAGGTACCGACGACAGGTTTGCCGATCCGTCTGTCTAGGATATCTTTTCTGCCATTTGGAGCGCTCTTTTATTCAGAGCCATCTTTTGGTACAATCTGTCACTTCTATATATGTATATTCTCGTTCATGGGTACGGCGGGGCCCTGTTCCGCCATATGATTCTGTTGGTCTGTTTAGAGGTCTGTAGACATGTTTGTGGGTTGGGGTCTTTCTGTACAGCTGTGTGTATATGTTGTGTTTGGGCGATCCCATTCGTCGCGGCGGCCGGTCCGCATATATTTAAATGTTGCTCTGTTGGTCCTGTGTGGCCTTTGTTGGTATTTTCTGCGTGCAGGGTATTTGGGATAGTCCGTAAAACAAAGGAGACTCTGCCGAAATTTTTCTGGAAATTAGTTAAATTTGAAATAAAGCCTTGTCGGCTTCTGCTATATACTGGAATGCGTTTGAGTGCCCAGATCGGGCACTAGTCACGGCCTACGGGGTTGTGTCGTGACACCAAGTTACCCAATTGAGTCATAGAGCGTCCTCTAGTGTAAATTAATTATCACATAGAGGCACTTCTTTTTTCTTCTTTTGGCATGACTCCAACGACGGAATGTAATTGAACGAATGACACTAAAAAAAATTATACTATTCTTAATAAATATTGAAAGCTTATGTTCACTTTCCCTTATAATATAAATTCTTATTCATGGCATTGATTCTTGATTCTTATTGAACGCATGTTGATGATGTTAGTCCATAATGTAATCGGAGGGTGAACGACTATAGGTCACTCTGAAAGATGTTCTAATTATCCTAAAGACTCTACATATATTGTATGTATATATGTAATGAGTGATGACGTTGTATATGCAGATAAAATACCTATAAGAACATGGACATTGTATTCCTACTTTACCACCGAGCAACGGCCAGTTAGGCAATTACTCATTTACCACCGAGCTATGGCCGGTTGGCCAGTTACGCATTTACCACCTAGCTATGGCTGGTTGGGAAATTACACATTTACCACTGAGCTACGGCTAGTTGGACAGTTAAGCATTTACCACGGGGCTACGACCGGTCGGGCAGTTACCACTTGTCATGCCTCAATCTCGACTGGGACGGACTACATTCTACATGCAACTACTATAACCCTTTAATGAGTGCACGTGATGTAATAAAGTCTGACAATCTTCAAATATGATCTATAATATGAACTAGCTGTATAACTAAAAGTAAAAGTTGTACATGACTGTACCCAACCATAGACGTCTATGAAGCCTCTACGAACATCTAATTGACATAATATAGTCAGGACAGGGTCCAACCTACCCATAATTTCTATACATACTAGTACAAAACCTGACTCAACTCCAGGAAGAATTAAAGCTTACACCATTTTGCTGAACATCTGTACCATCTAGGATGTACGCCTCCCCCTCGGGATACCTGAACCTGCAATGTGAAAAATAAACAAATACAGTGCCTCCAACCAAGGGACGTCAATATAGTAAAATTGTATTGAGTAAGTAAAGGCAGACCTGAAATATATACAATAAACTGAAATCGAGAAAGAGTAACTAAAAGGTAATCAAATCAAATCGTAGTTGGCGACTCTGTAACTCTCTATATAGACTTATCATAAATCTTACTATACTCCCGTCTTCCTAAATATTTCGTTGTCTTCTTGGTGATATCTTTTGGGCTGCTATGTTGAGCGATGTTCTGGAATCATTCACTGTAGTACTTGGCATCATTGTTCATTAGATTGATTCTTTCGGTATTCCCTATCTTTCTTTACTTACTGTAAACATGTAAGTCATTCTTGGCTAAAGAGATGCAACATGTGATATCAATGCAATGCTGTATATATGAAATGCTCATGATGGCAACGATGCATTTCATAGACTATCCATAGGACCCATTAATATATGCATTACCCCGAAGGAAACATGAAAAGGATGATGAATTCATACTATGAGATGCAATGCAATGGCCATATGTCAAACTTGGTACATACACGCCAGTTGTTATTCTATCTAGTCATGTACCATGGGGGACTCGCGGGGTCCATATACCTTGTTGCAGTATGCAACCTGATCCAAATATGTTTATATGTTGTGGCGTGCAACCCGATCCAAATATGTGTATTTATGTTGCAGCGTGCAACCCGATCCAAATATGTATATATATATTGTGGCGTGCACCCTGATCCAAATATGTATATATACATTGCGGTGTGCAAGCTGATCTAAATATGTAAGTATATTAACATTCCAATGATAACTTGTGGCATGTACAATCAATTTGGCTTTTAACTGCATGAAAAACAATAACTCATATGAACAGTGAATAGTTTCATTATCTCAACCAACGTAGTCATAAGTAGATAGTAGAATCCATTCACTAAGATCTGACATCAGTTACCACGGAAAAGCAGTGTAAATAAGAGCATTACAAATCAACAGAAGATTTTTCTTAACTACTAATAGCTCAAGATTATTTAATGAAAGAAGCTATCTCTTGCAGGTTTTAGTTCTAAAAAAATACAAATTCTCTTTCAACAAATAGCTAAAGTCATATAAAGTTCCAAACGTCTACCATAATTGAGTAGCACATCAATTTCGAATTGCCATTGGAGATTATAAAACTCCACACAAATAGTATCTAATATAATGAAATGAACACTCTCATCTCCCAGGATGTCAAATGTACCTTGTCAATGATGTAGCATAAACATGTGAAAGAGATAAAGAGACTAGCACTATTTCTTATGCATACATTTGAACATGATTAACACTATTTTATAAGCTTACAAAGATGGGCTTTAGGCATAATTGTGATGAAAACCAAGGTAGCATAAATCAAAATAATTCATCTTTCTTAAGGGAAACTCAAATCCCACCATAACAACTTTGAACTTGACTCTATGAGTAAAATTCTTGAGCACAGCTGAGCATGGACATATAAAATTTCATAAAAAGACTCATAGGACTGTAACATGGAATTAACACACTTATAATGTTATACTTTGTGGTTCTATACATTTAGAATCGTCGTATGTAAGTTATCTTAGTTTGGACATCGGGATTTGTGTTTGAAAGATATATGAGGTTAGATACACTTAAGTTATGCTTATAAGTCTTTAAGTTCATGTACGGTAAGTTACGAAAGGATTGGAGAATGAGTGAATCGAAGCGATAAGGTTCGTCAAAAGTTGTCACGACCCAAACCGATGAGTCGTGACGAGTGTCTGACCTCTAGTGACCAAAAACCTTGTACTCATATCTCAACCTTATTGAACATCAAAGGCCCACAAGTGACTTAAACTGATCTCAGACTGTCTCATAAATGGGTGACATCATGAACTCTGTACAACCTGTATATACATAAACATGCTGAAAGAACAGTGCAAGCCAGCTAGGCTACTACATATACTGTACACAAAAGAATAGAAGTAGACAAGGCTACATCATCTGACTAATACATACAACTATCTACAGACCTCTGCTGGAATAAAAGTTGTAGAAAGGACGGGAGGCCCTGTCATACCCATATGCATGTACATCCCAAAAGACTAGCATACCAAAATATACTGCAGCTCCGGATCAATGGAGTGCACTGACCACGGCTGGGTAGAAGTCTTACTAAGCTGGACCACCTGTCGGTCAACCTGAACCTGCGGGCATGAACGCAACCCCTCGATCAACAGGGAGTCAGTACGAATAGTGTACAGAGTATGAAAGGCATAAGAACAACATGCATATATACGAATCATGAATAAGATCTAACCTCATAAGCTGAAATGACTATCTACATGTACTTGTATGAACTAGTATCTGTATGTATCTGCATAAATCTGTATAACTGACAATGCCTCTGTGGGCGCATAATATGCATGCTCATGCGTATCAATGTAGGTCATACATATATATATATATAACGCCTATCAAGCCTCTATGGCATCCCATCATATCATATCGGCCTCTCTGCGGCCATCATCATATACATTGATGCGGTACGTGCAGCCCGATCCTTATATCATCATCATGGTTCACCAGCTGATCAGGTGGTAATGAGTATATAACGCCTATCCATTTCCCCATACCCGATATACATATAATACTTGCGTATATAGCGCCATTTGGTCACGGGTCAATATGCATATATATATGAATGAATGTATTTCATGAATATACTGTATACATAAAACTGGACCCTTGAACAGAAGGAACAATCCTAAACGGGGTACATGAACATCAAAGACTGAAGTACTCCTATTTCTTCTAAGAGTAGAGTAATATAGAATCTAGCTTATGTTACACCCCAGAAAATTTCGCGTTACCAAGACTGGAGACGGCTTAGTATGACCACCAGGGAGAGCAAATTTACGCAAAATTCTGGATGAAGATTATATGATCTGAATATAAGAATATATATATATATGACAGTTGGAAACTGTATGGAGTAAATCAGTTAACACGTCACTTGATGAATAGCCCTCGTAACCGTAGGTTAAGGTGGGGACCACATGTCGGAGATTTATAAAGCACATAAGAAAAGTGATATGAGTAGTACATGGGATGTTGAGCAAGTCTTAAGAAGGACCCTTAAGCCAAATATGTGCATAAGACCTCCAAAAGGAGGATTTAAGGATAAGTTTTCTGATGATCTGACTTGGAGGGACCAAAACGCTATTATAGGTTTGGAATTTGAAAACAAACCAAAAATTAAAGTTGTAGACAATTGAAAGAGATTTCCAACCATAGGTTGTGGGCCCACATATAGTATCACGATCACGAGTTATAGTCATTTTAAGATAAAGACTCCAAGCTGCCAAATGGCTTCCACGGGTCCCACTTGAGAAGGTAGGTGGAACCGACTTATGAGGGGTATAAATACCCCCATTAAATCCATTTTTTCAGCATTTGTACATTCTCAATAGTCCAAGAAACTTCCCAAAACAACCCCAAACATTTATAGCCTATTAAATCAAGAATTTAACAAGATTACACCAAACCAGTCCATGAAAGGTGATTGTTCTTGCTTCTACTTGATGTTGTGGTAAGTTTGGTCTTGCAGAAAGTTGGTGTGGCTGAATTTCTTCAAGTATAAGGTATTTTCTTCACCCTATCTCTTATTTTGAGTTGATTTGAAGGTTTACCAAGTCTTAAAAGTGAAAATAGTTATGGAGGAAAGGTCATAAAGTGTTGTGTTGTAGTTGTTGTTTTTATGGGCTGTCTTGAGCATGTTTTGGCCATGTGGCTGGTCTTATTTACAGGTATAGAGATGGTATCTAAAGTTGTTCGTGTGTTGATGAGATTATACTCCTTGATTGGGAAGAAAGGAAGTGTATATTGTTGTTGTATGTTGACAAACATCGTGTGGGGTGTTTTATGGAATATGTTGGTGTTGAAAATGATGTTATTATTATTGGTATTGTTTTTGCTGTTGTTGCTTGCTAAATTGGGATTTCGGGCAAGGCATATAAACAGGGTAGATGCTGCCCGATTTTCGGCAGAATATAGAGTAGTTTGACATGAAAGTTTAGTATAAGTACATTATGACGAGTTTAATGATAGTGTTAATCCTCTTAAATGTAGACTCACGAGTTCGGACGAATAAGTGTTGATAACTGGAGGCTGAACAGGTATGTTAAGGCTAGTTCTTTTCTTTCAAAAGCATGATTCCTATGTTATGATTCGATAAAAGTTTCCGTAACCTCCTTGTTTTCAAAAGCTAAAAGTCCATGGTTCTTAAAGCTTCTCATGATGTCGAGGATGAGAATGATTTTATGATGGTGACAACGATAGTGATAATTTTGTGTTTTAAGAACTCAAGTTTATGATTTCAAAGCGACTATGAAAATGTAGAGCTACTTCTAGATTTTCTCAATTTTATTCATTGATGGTGACTCTACTTCTAAAGGCACCAAAGTGTATATAAAGTTATACCTTCCTTCTTTTTTGCATGAATTACATAAAGTGAGTGAACGACGAACATACATGACTCCAATGACCTTTAGTTCTCAGTAATGCTTGACATGACAACTATCTTTGATTCTCAAGTGTTGGTTCATTTTGCTTATTTTTCTCGAGTTCTGAATGGTGATTCAGTTTGTACATGATTGCTCTTAATATTCTATTCATGCATAATGTTATGGTATCACTTCACCGAGTTCCTCACTAGAGGGCCGGGTATGTATTCATGCATATTGTTAAATTATCACTTCACCGAGTCCCTCACTAGAGGGCCGGGTACGTATTCATGCCTATTGTTATTGTATCACTTCACCGAGTCCCTCACTAGAGGGCTGGGTATCTATTCGTGCACAATTTCATTGCATTGTTCACTGAGTCCCTCACTAGAGGGCCGAGTATGCATATTATATATTTCGCCGCGTCCCATAATGGGCCGGGTAAGCTATATATTTTACCGAGTCCCATAATGGGCCGGGTACGCTATATATTTTACCGAGTCCCATAATGGGCCGGGTATACTATGGATTTTACCGAGTCCCATAATGGGTTGGGTACGCTATATATTTTATCGAGTCCCGTAACGGGCTGAGTACACTATATATTTAACCGAGTCCCATAATGGGCCGGGTACGGTATATATGTATATGACTTCATTCACCGAGTCCCATATGGGCTGGGTACGGTATATTATATATATGCAAGACTCTCTTCTCATAAGGCACATATGCATTAGTATCCTTGATTATCATACTTGCCTCCTGTCATCTTTTACTCGGTCATGATATTCTTTATTGTACTTCGTGCTTTACATACTCAGTACATTTTTCGTACTGACCCCCTTTCTTCGGGGGCTGCGTTTCATGCCCGGAGGTACAAATACTCAGTTTGGTGATCCTCCAGCTTAGGACTGCTACTCAACTGCTTGGAGAGCTCCATTGTTCCGGAGCTTGAGTCATTTTGGTACAGATCCATTTGACATAGACGTTGTTATAATCTTATAGGTCTGTAGACATAAGTGGGTAATGTATATGGTTTGGTCAACTATACAGATGTAGATCATTTTGGATATTCCCGCGTACGGTGGCAGCCTTGTCGACTTGCATATTTTGTTATGTATGGTTAACTGTGACTCCTCAGGAGACAGGTTCATTATGATATATGGGATTATGAGTCTACAACATGCTTTTAAAGATTTCAACAATGTCCTTAGTATCAATCTGACTATATCTAACAGGTTCGTATACGAGTGTCCTAATCGGGCACTAGTCAAGGCCCATCGGTTTGGGTCGTGCCAGAAGTGGTATCAGAGCAGTTCAACCTCGGAGTGCCTACAGACTGTGTCCGGTAGAGTCCTTTTTATGGGTGTGAAGCCGGCCACACTTATAAATATGAGGCTGTAGGGCATTTAGGAATGATTGACCTTTTGTTTCTATCTAAGATCGTGCGATGAGAGCCAAGTCATAGGAAATGAAATTCCTTGTACTAACCCTTAATTTCAGCTGAGGAATGGTGTTGACAAAGAAAGAAGATGATGATATTGGGATTACAGAGGTAAGTCACTTTGTTGAAATTACGTCATCAAGATGTGCATCTTCTATGAGAATAAATTGGTCATAATCAAGACAATCTGATTGTATAGTAAAGTAGGGGGAATTAGTTACATGTATAATTTAATGATAAGTTCAGTTGTAAGATTGCATACGACAAAAGTTGAAGGAATTAGTATAGAGGTAAGTAATGGAAAAAAGGATTATAAGTCAGATATGGTAAGAATGTTGCAAGTAATATTGAAATGTATAGCCAATGAATGGAAGAGAAAGTGACCAGGGAAATATACAAGGACGATTGATAAAAGTTCAAGTATATTCCGAGTTGTGACGCATGAGGTAAGTTTCGTTATCTTTGCAGTTCTGTTCGATATTGAGAGCCCTGTGAGGCTAAGGTGTGTTACGCATGTATATATTTGGCCCTGTGAAGTATTGCATGTATTTTCTGGGCTGCGTGCAGGTTTTGGATAGTAAGAAGTATAGGGGAAACTTAGTCAAAATTTTCCTAAAAGTTTAAGGATGAGGACCAAGGATTTAAGAGATAACAAAGATTATACGTCTATGATTGCTATAGATTGATTAAAGGGAAAGTATAGGACACGTTGATATGGGATGATAAAATAAAGACGATGCTACAAGTTGACATCGGGCATCAGTTATTGGAATCAAAAGTACTATTTCGGCTGGACAGATAGTTAGGCACATCACTATTTCGAGTATCCCCATAAATTTCGATCTAGAATGGCAATAAAATACAACATTGTAAGGAAAAACCTTTAGGGGGGGGGGGGGGGGGAAGTAAGCTTGAGTACAAACACAAGGACTGACTAAGGTATTGAAGGAGTTATGGCACCTAACAATGGGGCAATCGAAAAGTAATAGGGAGTTATGAAGCAAGATGAGCTAAGGAAATGCAAGGAGAAGCCATGAAAGTAGACGGAGATAAGATCGCAAGAAAAGGATTTAAGGATATTGCGTTGGTCGAAACAAGCTGGTGACAATAAGCCCTCATAAAATTTCAAGCAGCTAGTTATATCAATTGCGAATATATATGACATAGAACCATACAAAAAATTGCCATGATGAGATATCTAACAGAATGGTGTAAGCACGATTAGGAGGATACTTAACTCTCAATGATATATTGTAGACGTAATGTAAAACCGAAAACTCAGACTAAAAATAATTTCAGTGAAAATAGTTGTGGAGGAAAATGAGGGATAAAAAGAACAAACTGTGACCAAACGTTCTGTAAAGATTTTTGATTGATTCCAATGTTCCGATTAACCCGTTGATTCAGAAAATGTTCAGTCATAAAAGGTGGAAGTAGAAAGTCCTTAAAGAAGGCAGCGAGAATGGATTTGTAATGAATAAGCGCTTCGTCTAAATGCAAAACCCTCGACCAGCAGAAAGAAAAAAATGGGTCAAGCTATACGATGAGAGAACTCCGGTATTATGGGACACCAAACGAGTTGGAAGATCGTTAGGGTTGGCCAATGACTACCGGTACTCGAGAGTTATTAGTGTGTAAGAACACCCTTAAAAAGGGGGGAAGAGCAGATCTAATTCTGAAAGGAGGTGTAACATTGTCAAAAGTCCAAAGAAAGAAAGATGTTAGCTTACAGAGGCCAAGACTCGAGACTTAATGGCATATCAAGAATGTATTAAAAGGGAGACGAAATAAATTAAAGATAAGAAAACCACAAGCAGGTATGAAAAAGGAATTACGATGGATCAAGAAATACTTCATGCGGACGTGAGATATGATTTCCTGGCCCGGCATACTCTAAAGAGTAATAAAGAGAGGGAGAAAGGTCTTCAAAATAATTTCACAGAGAATGATTGAAAGGGTGACGAACACAAAGGGCGCCGCAGCCGGGAGCTACCCATTAGTAGGGAGACAAGGAGTGAAAAAACGAGTACTTGCAACACGATGAGCGATAATGGCATGATAAATCAAGACTACGATAAAGGAAACCGAACGAGCGCGGGATACGAGTTGAGACCTAATTATGTACATAAGGACAAAGAGGTGATGTAGTGCATAGATGAGTCCAATGAAAGAGTTAAGAGCGCGGGAAGAAACTGACCAATGTATAGTATAAAGATACGGTGATCGGATTCTAAGAGGAAGGCAACGAACCAACGGAGATGCTGTGGGTTGTAAACTATGACATTCGAGGATGAATGTTTTTAAGGGGGGAAGGATCATGTTAGAGATTTATAAAGGACATATGAAAAGTAATATGAGTAGTACATGGGAAGTTGAGCAAGTCTTATGAAGGACCTTTAAGCCAAATATGTGCATAAGCCCTCCAAAAGGATGATTTAAGGATACGTTTTCGGATGATCTGACTTGGAGGGGCCAAAACGCTATTATAGGTTTGGAATTTGAAAACACACCAAAAATTAAAGTTGTAGACAATGGAAAGAGAGTTCCAACCATAGTTCGTGGGCCCACATACAGTATCGCGATCACGAGTTATAGTCATTTTAAGATAAAGACTCCAAGTTGCCAAATGGCTTCCACGGGTCCCACTTGAGAAGGTCGGTGGAACCAACTTTTGAGGAGTATAAATACCCCCATTAACTCCAGATTTTCAGCATTTTTACATTCTCAATAGTCCTAGAAACTTCTCAACACAACCCCCTAAACATTTATTGCCCATTAAATCACGAATTTAATAAGATTACATCAAACTAGTCCATGAAAGGTGATTGTTCTTGCTTCTACTTGATGTTGTGGTAAGTTTGGTCTTGAAGAAAGTTGGTGTGGCTGAATTTTTCAAGTATAAGGTATGTTCTTCATCCTATAACTTATGTTGAGTTGATTTGAAGGTTTAGCAAGTCTTAAAAGTGGAAATAGTTATGGAGGAAAGGTCATAAAGTGTTGTGTTGTAGTTGTTGTGTTTATGGACGGTTTTGAGCATGTTGTGGCCGTGTGGCTGGGCTGAGTTACAGGTATAGAGATGGTATCTAATGCTGTTCGTGTGTTGATGAGATTATGCTCCTTGATTGGGAAGAAAGGAAGTGTATATTGTTGTTGTATGTTGACAAACATCGTGTGGGGTGTTTTATGGAATATGTTGGTGTTGAAAATGATGTTATTACTATTGGTATTGTTGTTGTTGTTGTTGCTTGCTAAATTGGGATTTCGGGCAAGACATATAAACAAGGGAGATGCTGCCCGATTTTCGGTAGAATATAGAGTAGTTTGACCTGAAAGTTTAGTATAAGTATACTATGATGAGTTTAATTATAGTGTTTGTTATATCCCGTATTTTTGTACATCGGGATATTTTAAGATAATCGCGATAAGTTAAGGACAAGACTATTTTAGGGATACGAGGTAGAGACTTTTAACCTCCGATTTTTATTAATACACGAGTTGCTTATAAATTCTAATTGGTATGAAAATATTAATGGAGATTAGGGATTAATAAACCATGATTAGATTATTAAGTGGGGATTAAGAGTTAATTATTCATTAATTAGGCATTAGTGGCCGTGTGGGCCCCACCCGTGACATGGCCAAGTTTAATTGGCTCAAGATTTGGGTGGGCTACGTGTCCAGCCCACAAGTCTCCTATAAATAGTCATTTGATGACTAATGTAGACTAGCCTAATTCATTTTCACATTTTTCAACATTAAAACTTAGAGATAGAGAGGGAATGGCTCTCGGCCATGGCTAAATTTTTGCAAGCTTATAACCTTGATCCAAACTGATTTTTCAAGGTGTTCTAACCAAATTGGAAGGGCAGATTGTGACGTCAAAGTAGTCATTAGGGCAGCAAGAACAAGTATTAATTCAATGCACAAATTCTAGCCAAGTTGGGAAGTCAAGTGTTAAGGTAAGGATTAAGCTTCTTTTACATGTATTAAGGGTGGTTTGAACATGTTGTAATTTGTAGATATGGATGAAATTCATGGAACTATGTATGTTGGTGTTGAAGCCGTGTAGGGGCTGTTTTGTGTAGAAATGGTGAACCAATTTTACTTAGTATTTGGTTGTTGTTGTTATGGATTTTGTGATGAGAATAAAGGTATTTAATGGCTCAAGATGGAGTTGTAATTGTTTGTGGGCTGTTGTAGAAGTTAATATGGTGTTAGTATAGTTTCTTGTATTTAAGTGAATAATGTTGTTAACGTGTGGTGGTTGGTATAGTTCATGAATTTGGATGAAAAGAATGTGTTAAAGAATGTATAATAAACGTAAATGGTTTGTTTGGCATGTCCGTAGACGTTCGTGAAGTTGTCAGGCATCCTTAAGTTACTAGTTAGGTGCTGTTTAATGTGTTGTTGTTGTTCTTGTTAAGCTTGGAAGATTAATGGTAATTAAGGTTATGTGTTGTGTTGTGTGTTGGTTGGGCTGTTGTAGTATTGTGTAGATGAAAATGTTACGACTATGGATCATTAATAGTAACTTGAATATGTAGTAGCCGTATGTGGATTGTTATCGAATGTTATGAATGCGGGCTGTTTGGAATATTGTGCGGGCTGTCCGGAGTGTTCTCGAGTCTTGTTTGAATAGTCTCGGGTTGGTACTTGAACGTATGATTATTGATGTTGGCTTGGTTGTATGCAGTTGGTTTGAATATAAGGAAAACGTCGTCTAAATATCTAGAAAGGAGTTACTAACATTAGAATACGTTTTGAATCTCCCCGTAGCTTAACTGTAGTTCTTGACGTCTTAATATAGGTTGAGATACTATTGGGCGGCGTATACGTGTTGTGTGGCGAATAAACGCTAAAGGTATGTAAAGCCTATCCCTTTTTTCTTTTGGCATGTCCTAGACGTAAGTGATGAATGACATGAGCTTTGGGGTAATTCCATTCGTAAGTTCCGAATATGACTCATGATTCTTATTCAGTTCTTGATGTTAGAGCTTTTAATGTAGTTAAGCTACTGCCCTCGAACTTTCTTTATGATGGATAGTATAATCGTATTTATAAGTTTCTATTCCTAAAGGCTCTATAATGACTAATGCCCTTAACTTTCATAAGTTGTCTCGTATTGATTTGATACCCGTCTATGATCCCTGAGACTTTATTTGATATAGTTCATAATGATATTCAAAGAGCACTGACTATGACTATCATCCTGATACTCGAGAGTTGATTACTATACATATCTATTGAGTCTCAAAAGATGATTTATATGCATATGGTTACTCACTACTCTACTCGTGCATACTGTTGTTACATCATTCACCGAGTCCCGGGCCAGGTATGTTATCGTGCACAGTGTCACTGCATTATTCACTGAGTCCCTTACTAAAGGGCCGGGTACGGTATATGATGATATGATGATATGATATATGATTATGGCACCGAGTCCCATGATGGGCCGGGTACGGTATACGTGTACACGACTTTATTCACCGAGTCCCTTACTAGAGGGCCGGGTACGGTATATGTATATGATGATATGACCATGACACCGAGTCCCATAATGGGCCGTGTACGGTATATGATAATGATATGCATGATTTTGTTTCATAAGGCACAGGTACAGTGACTTCTTGATTATTATACTTATCTCCTAGAATCTCTACTTCAGTTATGATCTTTCTTATTGTATTTTATGCTTTATATACTCAATACATATCTCGTACTGACCCCCCTTTCTTCAGGGGGCTGGATTTCATGCCCGCAGGTACAGACGCTCGCTTTGGTGACCCGCCAGCTTAGGATTCCTATTCAGCTATCTTGGAGTGGTCCCTTGTTCCGGAGCCCAGATTTTTGGTACAAAACCTTTTGTTGTATATATGTGTTTTGTCCAGGGGTACAGCGGGGCCTTGTCCCGTCATATGCTACTATTATTACTCTTAGAGGTCTGTAGACATGTGTGTGGGTTATATGTATATATGTTGTCCAACTGTGTTAGTATGACTTATGTTTTGGGACGTTCCCACTCGTAGTGGCAGCCACGTCGGCTTGCGTATATATATATATATATATATGTTTTGGTGTGACGACCCGTCTAGAGGGCCGCGACGAGCGCCCGGTGCTAGCCCACCCGAGCACCCCTTGACTCCCTTTATACTTACGTCTAGGTGAACCACAGAAATTAACATGCATTCCTAAGCATCAATCATATTAGTCTCATTGGACGACAACATCTTCAAATCATCATTGACATCTATGCCACATAAACTGTACATAAGCTGGCAAGGCTACGAAAAGATATACAAAATATAGGCCGACAAGGCCGGACATGTCTACCCATATACACGTGACTACGAGCCTCTAAGAAGAGTATAAAATATCACCTGAGCAGGACAGGACCCCGCTATGCCCATAATTATATACACAAAAGAATAAGTACCCAAAATCTACGGCTCCGAATGAAATGGAGCTCTGCTGTGAAATCTCTGAGAAAGCAGCTATGGATCAAGTCTGTCTCCCTGTGCACCTTCGGGCGTGACGCAGCGTCCACAAACAAAAGGACGTCAGTACGAAGAATGTACTGAGTATGTAAAGCATGATCATTTACATCTCATATTCGTAACATATTCGTACTCTTAATGATGTCATATACATAGCATATATATATATATATATATATATATATATATATATACAGGCAAACATAGCATACCCGACCATAAGGGTTCGGTGTTTCATACATACTTGGCCAACCAAGGCTCAAGGTTATATCTATCTGGCCCTACCAAGGCTTCAGGGTTATCCGTTCCATCTGCAGATGTGTTCGCGCGTTACGTAATCGTATACATACATATACATATATTCTACCCGGCGTTATAAGCTCGGGGTTTCATATAGCCCTTCATAGGCACACATAAGTATAATAGCCCATTGGCACCTTTAGCATCATTATTATTATCATTAACATTTCTATCATCATTTTCATCGTTACGTCTATCTTATAGGCTTACTCGTCACATGAGGAGCGTAGTACAATCGTAGTACATATCAAGGATTATGAGTTTACGAGCTCAGAAGATCAATCATTTGAAGACAACATACTCGTATAGAGGATTTAGAAATTTGGCCAAAGAACCATGCCTTATGAAAGAAGGGTTAGCCTTACATACCTTTTCGTCGAACTATTCTACACTTGCACGTACTCCTTCGATGCTCACGTTTCTACCTTCATTAAGGTCATACTATCATTAGAATCGATAACTAGCACACATGACTAAATCTAGAGAAAATCGGACAACATCTCCTTTATTTATGCAACATTTGTCCATATCGTAATTCAACTCCCAAGGGTCAACAATATATTCTTAGTATCATAACAATAGCCATTAATCATCCACATTATCCACAATATCTAGGTTTCTCAATTTACTTTCATTTGTCCATGTTCATGGTCACAACACCGAACTTCGTCTGTTTATTTACACGTCTATTTCATTGTCTTAACGTCATTTATAACACATTCATGTCACAACACAACAACAATCATGATTCAACTCAAACTATGTCTCAAAACATCACTATTCATCATTGATAACCCATTTTGCTATACTCTTCTAATGACCAAGCATTTCAACTCTCAAATACCTTAAACAATATATAAGTACCATGAATCCTACCTTAAATGTTGTAGGAACAAGCTTATGTTGATAATACTCCACTTGAGCAAAAACCCTAGTTTTTCTCCATTTGGATTCCTTGACTTGGATGATCTTTAATGGGCTTGCTTACTCTTGACTCACTTGTTTTGGGTTGTTGATGACTTATAATCCTTCAAAACTTGTATAATAATTGTAGAAAGATGTTTTAGAGAGAAAGGGTGTGATATAGAAGTGAAATGAAATAAGCCTTGGTCCCCTTATTTAATGACTTGAAAATCTGATTTTGAAGTACACAGTGGTCGTAATTGTGGTTTACGGTCCGTATTTCAGTTTACGGACCGTCCTACGTGGTCGTCTTTAACCATTTACAGAACCAGAAACTCAGGCGGCAACATGGTGATTTACGACCATGGTTTACGGGCCGTAAATCACTTTACGGTCCGTATTCCAGGTCGTATTTAACCATTTTATCAACTAGCAGAAAGTTGAAGTTTTGAATGCAAATTTATGACATGCCAGTTTACGGACCGTATACCATTTTACGGTCCGTATTTCACTTTACGACCAACTGGCCAGTTTGCAAACCTGCAACTTTTCACATCTCTAGACTTTTCATTCTAATCATTCACGTCCATTTACATACGTTGCTCATCTCACACCTCGCCCTATCTTAGTCAACTTTCTCACCTTACATCGGATGCTTTCGAAATCTCGCTTAGGGCCGTCAAAGGTCATTTCTTACTCGTGAAACATCATACACTCGCACCCATCACTAGTTCAGTCACTTGCGTACCAACGGATGATTTTCCGAGGTGTAACATTCTTCCCCCCTTAAGGACATTCGTCCTCGAATGTTAAAGTGTTCGGGAATTCTATAAAAAATTTGCTAGAGTTTCCCCTATAATATGGCACTACCAAACTGTCACAGCATCCCATAATAACAAAGCCTCACAGGGCAACAAAATTTGGCCACACACGACCCAAAAGCATAAAAACAAAATATACATACCTCATGATCTTGATGTCTCATCTTGGATCTCTTCCAGGGGCTGAAATAATTGTGGGTATCTGGATCGCATACTTTGTTCCGCTTCCCACGTCATTTCCTCTCGTTTACTGCTTCTCCATATAACCTTAACTGAGGCCACCTCTTTGTTTCTAAGCCTCCGTAGTTGCCTGTCTAATATGGCAATGGGTAACTCTTCGTAAGATAATTTTTCTGTCACTTGGATATCATTTACTGGGACGATCCCAGTGGGATACCCAACACATTTCTGAAGCATCGAGACATGAAATACTGAATGGACTGACTCCAATTCCGGAGGTAGATCTAATTCATAGGCTACCTTGCCCACTTTTCGTACAATCTCATAAGGCTCAATGTACCGGGGACTAAGCTTCCCCTTTTTGCCAAATCTCGTAACGCCCTTCATTGTCGACACTTTCAAGAATACCCAATCTTTAATTTGGAACTCTATGTCCCTTCGACGATTATCCGCATAGGACTTCTGGTGACTTTGAGCCGCTAACAATCGATCTTGTATGAGCATGACTTTCTCTATGGCTTGCTGGACCAAGTCTGGCCCTATCAATTTGGTCTCGCCTATCTCGAACCACCCAATTGGGGATCTACATTTTCGCCCATATAAAGCCTCATACGGTGCCATTTGAATGCTAGAATGATAACTATTATTGTAAGCAAATTCAATGAGTGGCAAATGATCATCCCAACTACCTCCAAAATCTATCATACATGCCCGTAACATATCTTCAAGAGTCTGAATAGTGCGTTCAGCTTGTCCATCAGTTTGTGGATGAAATGCCTTGCTAAGGCTCACTTGGGTCCCTAAACCCTCTTGGAAAGACTTCCAAAAATTTGCTGTAAACTGAGTCCCTCTATCAGAGATAATAGATACTGGAACACCATGAAGTCTCACTATCTCGTTAACATAGAGCCTTGCATAATCTTCTGCTACATAGGTCGTTTTAACTTGTAACAAATGAGCTGATTTGGTGAGTCTATCCACAATTACCCATGTGGAATCATACTTACGTCGAGAACGGGGTAAGCCTGTAATGAAATCCATGTTAATCACTTCCCATTTCCAAGTGGGGATTTCTATAGCTTGCAACAATCCACCCGGCTTTTGGTGCTCGATTTTCACTTGTTGACAATTTGGACATTGAGCTACGAATTCCGCTATATCCTTCTTCATTCCATTCCACCAGTATATAGACTTAACATCATGATACATTTTCGTCGCTCCGGGGTGAACAGAATAACGAGAACAATGAGTTTCTCTCAAAATCTGGTGGCGTAAGCTTGCCACATCAGGGACATATAATCTGCCTCGGCATCGGAGAACCCCGTCTCCTGAAATATCAAATGGTCACTCCTCTTTCTGACGGAGCGTATCTCTGTAATGCATTAGCATAGGATCCTCATAATGTCGCTCCTTCACCTCTGCTACTAGCGACGAGACTGCAGAGTTCTGAATAGTAGTGCCCTTGCTACCTGAGTCCACCACTCGGACCCCTAGGCTAGCTAACTGTTGGAGCTCGCGAGCCATTTCCCTCTTTTCTCGTCGTACATCACTCAGAATCCCCATTAACCTACGGCTAAGAGCATCAACCACAACATTCGCCTTTCCGGGGTGGTACAAAATATCCACATCATAGTCTTTTAGAAACTCTAGCCATCGGCGTTGCCGCAAATTTTACTCTCTCTGTTTGAAGACGTATTGAAGACTCTTATGATCTGTGTAAATATCCACATGGACACCATATAAATAATGTCTCCATATCTTTAATGCATGAACCACCGCGGCCAATTCTAGATCATGGGTAGGATAATTCTGTTCATGTTTCCGCAATTGCATTGAAGCATACGCAATCACTTTGCCATGTTGCATCAATACACAGCCCAGCCCAACATCTGAAGCATCACAATAAACAACGTATCCTTCCAATCCCTCTGGAAGTGTCAAGACTGGGGCAGAAGTTAATCTACCCTTTAACTCTTGGAAACTACGTTCGCAAGCATCTGTCCATTTAAACTTTGCCGATTGCTGGGTCAACTTTGTGAGCGGTGCAGAAATAGAAGAAAACCCTTCAACGAACCTCCTGTAATAACCTGCTAAGCCCAGAAAGCTACGAACCTCCGTAGGAGGCGTGGGCCTTGGCTAAGTCTTCACGGCCTCAATCTTTTGACTATCCACTAGAATACTATCGGCTGCAACAATATGCCCCAGGAATGCAACTGAGTTCAAACAAAACTCGCACTTGGAAAACTTTGCAAATAACTCTCGAGTTCGAATAACTCCAAGGACAATACGCAAATGATCCGCGTGTTCTGCCTCGGATCTAGAATACACCAAGATATCGTCAATGAATACAATCACAAATAAATCCAGGAAGGGTCTGAACACATCATTCATCAAATCCATAAACACCGCTGGCGCATTAGTTAGCCCAAATGACATCACCCGGAATTCAAAATGACCATATCTTGTTCTAAAAGCTGTCTTAGGGATATCTTTTTCCCTAACTCTCACTTGATGATACCCTGACCTCAAATCAATCTTTGAAAACCATTTAGCACCTTGCAATTGATCAAATAAACCATCAATCCTCGGGAGAGGATATTTATTCTTAATCGTCACCTTATTCAATTGCCGATAGTCAATGCACATTCTCAAGGAACCATCTTTCTTCTGGAGAAACAACACGAGTGCTCCCCACGGGGATAAGCTAGGCCTAATGAAGCCTTTATCAAGCAAGTCTTTCAATTGCTCCTTCAACTCTTTCAATTCTGCGGGGGCCATTCTATAAGGAGGGATAGATATAGGTTTAGTGCCTGGAAACACATCAATGGCGAAATCAATCTTCCGCTCGGGAGGAAGGCTTGGAAGTTCTTCCGGGAACACATCCGGAAATTCGTTCACTACGGGAACTGACTGAAGAGTCGGCGACTCAGCTTCTATATCTTCAACTCGCACTAGATGATAAATACAACCTTTTGTGATCATTTTCCTTGCCTTTAGGTAGGAAATAAACCTACCTTTTGGTGACGCCGTATTCCCTTTCCATTCTAAGACTGCTTCTCCCGGAAATTTGAAATGAACCATTTTCATTCGGCAATCAACATTGGCATAACAAGAAGCCAACCAATCCATGCCCATAATGACATCAAAATCTACCATTTCTAGCTCATGAAAATCAATCATGGTACGACGATAACAAATCATAACTACACAATCTCTTTATACTTAGCTAGTTATTACCGATTCACCCACGGGTGTAGACACCTCAAAAGGTTTGATCGACTCCGGCTCGACTATAAATCGACCCGCAATATATGGTGTAACATATGATAATGTGGAGCCCGGATCAATCAATGCATATACATCATGAGAGAATACCAATAATATACGTGTGACCACGTCAAGAGAAGACTCAAGATCTTGGCGTCCAGCCAAAGCATAGATACGGTGCTGAGGACCGCTAGAACTGGGAGTTCTCCCTCTACCTCTACCATGGCCGACTGGCGCATGTAAACCTGGCCCCGTAGGGTGTACAGATGCTGAAGATCCGGCTATCGACCCTGATGGCTGGGCCCTACCTCTACCATGTACTGAGGGGCAAGCACGCATGATATGGCCTAGTTGGCCACATGAGTAGCAAACATCTGAACCTGATCGGCATTGACCCCAATGCAACTTCCCACACTGGGAACATCATGGTGCGGGTGGCCTTGCCTGACCCGAATCATCTCTGAACTGAGACCCTCAAAAACTCTGACTCGGCCCCGAACGAGCGGATCTATCAAATCTCTTGCCTGAAAACCATGGAGGTGCACTGGTCATAGAATAGCCCGAATTCCTGGGAAACTGCTACCTGTGCCCACTTCTAAACTCGCTTGTCGGACCCGAAGATCTAGCTCTCTTGCTATACCCCCGATCTTGCTCACTCTCACTCCTCCGCTGTTTTAGGCTTTCTTCTAAGTTCTGAGCATGATCCTGAATGCGTGCAATATCCATGCCGTCCTGAAGGGACGCAGTCAAGCATCGATCCATCATATGTGGCCCTAGGCCTTTCACAAATCGGTGCACTCGGTCACCCATGTCCGCTACCATGGCCGGAGCATACCTATCCAAGGAGTTTAAGCGGAGGCTATACTCTAGGGTACTCATACTACCTTGCCTCAAGTTCAAAAATTTATCGGCCCTAGCCCGCCGAACTTCTGGAGGCATGTAATGATGGAGAAAAGCATCAACATACTCTTACCATACCGGGGGAGGTGCATTGGCCCCCCGTGAAGCCATCCATACCGTATACCACTAGATCGAGACATCTCTTAATCTATATAACGCTAGCTCCACCGACTCGGTGTCCGAAGCATGTATCAACCGAAGCGTCCTTAGCATACCATCAATGAAATCTTGAGAATCCTCCTCCAGCTTTGACCCAAAGAATTCCGGCGGGTTCAAAGTAATGAAATCACGGGCCCTTGCACTAACAGCCCCATCACCATGCCCTGAACTTTGCCTCTGAGTCTGGGTCGCAACCAATTGAGTCAACAAATTAATGACATCTTTTACATCTTGGCCGGAAGTATCCGGTGGAGGAGCTGGAGGTGCTGGGGCTGGGGCTGGGGCTGAAGCCCCCTCACGCTCCTCAGTAATAGGCACCGTTTGGGAGGACTGAGATTGAGCCGCACTCTGAGACTCACCTACCTCTACTACCGGTGGCGGTGCTCTTTCAGCCCGCTTTTCTGTCACCGTCTTGCCCTTTTGGGCTGCTGTAGCCTTTCTCTTTTTAGGCATCTCTGAAATACACAACACACGATTTAGGAACAAGAATGTCTTACATCATAGCTCTATCGCACGATTCTTATGAAGAAAGAAGGTCGTTTATTCCTAAAATGTCCGCAGCTTCTTGATTGTAAGTGTGGCGCGCAACACACCCATAACCAAGATTCTACCAGACACGGCTCGTAGACACACCCTAGGACTGAACTGCTCTGATACCACTTTTGTCACGACCCGTCTAGAGGGTCGCAACGAGCGCCCGGTGCAAGCCCACCCGGGCACCCCTTGTCTCCCTTTATACTTACGTCTAGGTGAACCACATTAATTAACATGCATTCCTAAGCATCAATCGTATTATTCTCATTGGACGACGACATCTTTAAATCATCATTGACATCTATGCCACATCAAATGTACAAAAGCCGGCAAGGCTACCAAAAGATATACAAAATATAGACAAGGCCGGACATGTCTACCCATATACACGTGACAACGAGCCTCTAAGAAGAGTATAACATATCACCTGAGCGGGACAGGACCCCGCTATGCCCATAATTATATACACAAAAGAATAAGTACCCAAAATCTACGGGCCCGAATGAAATGGAGCTCTGCTGTGAAATCTCTGAGAAAGCAGCTATGGATCAAGTCTGTCTCCCTGTGCACCTGCGGGCATGACGCAGCGTCCACAAACAAAAGGACATCAGTACGAAGAATGTACTGAGTATGTAAAGCATGATCAACATCGATATAGAAGCATAATGAATAACATGTGAACTTGCATGGGGGAGGAGAAAATAATATCATCATCGTGGCACTTACTTACTTTCCATAGAGACATTCCGTTTCTATTGCGTGTCCGCATACATATACCCATATCCATACTTGGTTACCCTCATGATCATTTACATCTCATATTCGTAACATATTCGTACTCTTAATGATGTCATATACATAGCATATTCATATATATATATATATATATATATATACAGACATACATAGCGTACCCGACCATAGAGGTTCGGTGTTTCATACATACTTGGCCAACCAAGGCTCAAGGTTATATCTACCTATCCCTACTAAGGCTATAGGGTTATCCGTACCATCTGCAGATGTGTGCGCGCGTTACGTAATCGTATACATACATATACATATATTCTACCCGGCGTTATAAGCTCGGGGTTTCATTATAGCCCTTCATAGGCACACATAAGTATAATAGCTCATAGGAACCTTTAGCATCATTATTATTATCATTAACATTTCTATCATCATTATCATCGTTACGTCTATCTTATAGGCTTACTCGTCACATGAGGAGCGTAGTACAATCGTAGTACATATCAAGGATTATGAGTTTACGAGCTCGGAAGATCAATCATTTGAAGACAACATACTCGTATAGAGGATTTAGAAATTTGGCCAAAGAACCATGCCTTATGAAATAAGGGTTAGCCTTACATACCTTTTCGTCGAACTATTCTACACTTGCAACTACTCCTCCGATGCTCACGTTTCTACCTTCATTAAGGTCATACTATCATTAGAATCGATAACTAGCACACATGACTAAAGCTAGAGAAAATCGGACAACATCTCCTTTATTTATGCAACATTTGTCCATATCGTAATTCAACTCCCAAGGGTAAACAATACATTCTTAGTATCATAACAATTGCCATTAATCATCCACATTATCCACATTATCTAGGTTTCTCAATTTACTTTCATTTGTCCATGTTCATGGTCACAACACCCAACTTCGTTCGTTCATTTACACGTCTATTTTATGGTCTTAACGTCATTTATAACACATTCATGTCACAACACAACAACAATCATGATTCAACTCAAACTATGTCTCAAAACGTCACTATTCATCATTCATAACCCATTTTCCTATACTCTTCTAATGACCAAGCATTTCAACTCTCAAATACCTTAAAAAATATATAAGTACCATGAATCTTACCTTAAATGTTATAGGAACAAGCCTTTGTTGATAATACTCCACTTGAGCAAAAACCCTAGTTTTTCTCCATTTGGATACCTTGACTTGGATGATCTTTAATGGGCTTGCTTACTCTTGACTCACTTGTTTTGGGTTGTTGATGACTTATAATCCTTGAAATCTTGTATAATAAATGTAGAGAGATGTTTTAGAGAGAAGGGGTGTGATATAGAAGTGAAATGAAATAAGCCTTGGTCCCCTTATTTAATGACCTGAAAATCTGATTTTGAAGTGCACAGTGGTCGTAATTGTGGTTTACGGTCTGTATTGCAGTTTACGGACCGTCCTTCGTGGTCGTCTTTAACCATTTACAGAACCAGAAACTCAGGCTGCAACATGGTGATTTACGACCATGGTTTTGCGGGTCGTAAATCACTTTACGGTCCGTATTCCAGGTCGTATTTAACCATTTCATCAACTGGCAGAAAGTTGAAGTTTTGAATGCCAATTTATGACATGCCAGTTTATGGACCGTTCACGTCCATTTACATACGTTGCTCATCTCACACCTCGCCCTATCTTAGTCAACTTTCTCGCCTTACATCGGATGCTTTCGAAATCTTTCTTAGGGCCGTCAAACGTCATTTCTTACTCGTGAAACATCATACACTCGCACCCATCACTAGTTCAGTCACTTACGTACCGACGAATGATTTTTCGAGGTGTAACATTTAGGATGTTGTGTGTAATGGCAGCCTTGCCGGCTTGCGTATATATATAGTTGGGACGTTCCCCCATGCTATGACAGCCTTGTCGGCTTATATACTGTGTTATCTGTTGATAAGAGTGACTCCTCAGGAGACAGGTTGCCTGATATATATATATATATATATTTGTCCGACAGTTCTGAGACTATGTGTTGGTCCTATCGGTTCCATATTATGTTTGGTTGTGGATTGATCACATAGCTAGCAGGGGTGTATACGAGTGTCCAGTTCGGGCACTAGCCACGGCCTACGGGGTTGGGTCGTGACAGTGTTAATCCTCTTAAATGTAGACTCACGAATTCGGACGAATAAGAGTTGATAACTGGAGGTTGAACAGGTATATTAAGGCTAATCCCTTTCTTTCAAAGGCATGATTCCTATGTTATGCTTCGATAAAAGTTTCCGTAACCTCCTTGTTTTCAAAAGCTAAAAGTCCATAGTTCTTAAAGCATCTCATGATGTTGAGGATGAGAATGATTTTATGATGGTGACAACGACAGTGATGATTTGTGTTTTAAGAACTCATGTTTATGATTTCAAAGCGAATATGAAAATGTGGAGCTATTTCTAGATTTTCTCAATTTTATTCATTGATGATGACTCTACTTCTAAAGGGACCAAAGTGTATGTAAAGTTGTCCCTTCCTTCTTTTTGGCATGAATTACATAACGTGAGCGAAAGACGAACGTACATGACTCCAAAGAACTTTAATTCTCAGTAGTGCTTGACATGACAGATGTCTTTGATTCTCAAGTGTTGGTTCATTCTGTTTATTTTTCTCGAGTTCTAAATGGTGATTCCGTGTGTACATGATTGCTCTTAATATTCTATTTGTGCATAATGTTATGGTATCAGTTAACCGAGTCCCTCACTAGAGGGCCGGGTACGTATTCGTGCATATTGTTAATGTATCACTTCACCGAATCCCTCACTAGAGGGCCGAGTACGTATTTGTGCCTATTTTTGTTATATCACTTCACCGAGTCCCTCACTAGAGGGCCGGGTACGTATTCGTGCACAGTTTCATTGCATTGTTCACCGAGTCCCTCACTAGAGGGACAGGTATGTATATTATATATTTCACCTAGTCCCATAATGGGCCGGGTATGCTATATATTTTACCGAGTCCCATAATGGGCTGGGTAGGCTATATATTTTACCGAGTCCCATAATGGGCCAGGTACGGTATATATGTATATGACTTCATTCACCGAGTCCTATATGGACCGGGTATGGTATATTATATATATATGCATGACTCTCGTCTTATAAGGCACAGATGCATTGGTATCCTCGATTATCATACTTGCCTCCTGTCATCTTTTACTCAGTTATGATCTTCTTTATTATACTTCATACTTTACATACTCAATATATGTTACATCCCGTATTTTTTGACTAGGAAATTGAATCGTCCAATATGATCAAAATTATCCGAGCCCGAAGAATTCGATCATATTCAAGGAAAAAAAGCGAGAGCTCGGTGTACAAAGAATTTGAGGTCCCGAAATAATTTAGGACTTAACAAGTGTGACCACGGTGATTGACAATAATATTTTATGTGTACCAAAAGGGACTATGGACTAGTGCTAGGTCACATAATTATGGCAATGAGTATATGAAGTGTGTTAAAACGATTCTTATTTTAGTGAGTTGAGATCAAGAAATTAATTATGGTACTAATTAGGATTAAATTGGTAAGTTTTGTTAGTGGGCTAGCACGTGTCACTTTTTAGGCAAAAGGTGTCATTTAGTGGATAAATTTATTTCTCTTTTGTGGAGCCACATGGCACAAAATAGACTGATAGATGGCATTATATTGATGCTAGCATGACAAGTGTAAAAGGAGACCATTACAATTTTGGACCTTGAATATGGTTCCATTTCAATCTAACGTTTTCACAATGCAAATAGATTTGGTTATGGAAACTTGATACCAAGATTAAGATACGAATATTCAATAGACTATTTGAATACATGATTAGCTCTTTCTCACGAGGAGGAATATCAATAGGCAGTAACGTGAGTTCCAACATACGGACTTTTGCTCACCGCTTCGATCTCGTTGTCCCGTTTTGTGGTGTTGTTGAATTCGGGCTTTCTTCGAAGGAAAGTTAGAGGGAAGAAGATCATTTATTTGCAGATAAGGTAAGAACTATTCTCTCCTAGGTATATTTAAATTCGTCCAGGTCATAGTTAAATTGAGAGACGGAAACTACGAAATTAATTATGGGAAATCGGGTAAATGGTTATTGTTATCATATGGACAGTTTGTTCGTTGTTATAAATTATTTGGTGTGCTGGAATGTCATGGAATTTGCTGTAGTTATTGTTATTGTGCTTGTTGTTATACTATGTATATACGAAAATAAAGAAGTGTATACAAGTATCGATATAGGAAATGATGAAATAAACGCGAACTTACAAATAGAATTGTCATTTGATATAGTTGGGGTTGCGGGCTGTTTTTCTTGTTGTGATTATATGATATAAAGCTGAGGTTTGTGGTAAATGATTCCCTTATCATATTGAGAATATTTTTAAGGTTAAGAAGAAAACATACGAAAAGGTGCCATGTAGTATCCGGATTGTAATTCGAGCTTGTCGCTCGTTATAGAGTATTATGAAGTAGTTATGGACATGCATGTAGTGTTTTTGGGATTTATTTGTTGTTGGGCTGATATACCAAATCGGGAGATGCTGATGATGTAGGGGAGATGCTGCCTGTTTCGTTTTAGAATTAAGTTATCAATTAATATATATTATATACGAAAGCCTTCTTAAGTCACATGCATATTCTTAAGATTATAGGTTTATCATATTAATCGTGGAAGTTCTTGGCTGGACTGAGCTCTTGAATGACGTGAGCTATGTAAAGCTAACCCTTCCATCTTTTTGGCATGATCCTTATGAAACAAACAGACGACGTATATATGATTCCAGGAAGCTCCTATTCTTAGAGACACTAGGATGGCTAATGTTCTTGATTCCCAGAACTTATTTTATTATATCTCGATACGTGTCTATGATTCCAGAAGTTCTATTTTGATATAATCCATAGTGACATTCGAAGGGTACTTGATATGACTGTTGTCTTGATTATCAAATGATGGTTCATCTTAATTATTCTATCGAGTCTCAGATGTGACTTAGTTTACATATGGTTGCTCACTACTCTGCTCCTGCATGTCTCAATATATCTTTCACCGAGTCCCGAGCCGGGTATGTTTTCGTGCACAGTATCACTGCATTGTTCACCGAGTCCCTCACTAAAGGGCCGGGTACGGTATATATATATATATATATATATATATATATGATGATATGATGATGTGATGATATGATGATGTTATGATATGATGATGTGATTATGGCGCCAAGGATGGCATGTGATGACTTTATTCACCGAGTCCCATAATGGGCCGGGTATGATATATGATATTGATATGCATGATTTACATTTTATAAGGCAAGTGTATTGGTATTTTGAATGTAATACCTGTCTCCTGTGATCTCTATTTCAGTCATGATCCTCTTTATTGTATTTCATGCTTTATATACTCAGTACATATCTCGTACTGACCCCCTTCTCCGGGGGGCTGCGTTTCATGCCCGCAGGTACAGATACTCGATTTGGTGATCCTCCAGCTTAGGATTTCTACTCAACTGTCTTGGAGAGCTCCAATGTTCCGGAGCCTAGACTTTTGGGTACAAATCTTTTGATGTATATATATGTTTATCCAGGGGTACGGCGGGGCCTTGTCCCGTCATATTTTACTATCGATACTCTTAGAGGTCTGTAGACATATTTGTGGGTTGTGTATAAGTTTTGTTCAGCTGTGTCTATACGATGTGCTATGGATATGTTCGTCTGTAGTGGCAGCCTTGTCGGCCTGCGCATGGTATTGATATGTAGTGGCAGCCTTGTCGGCTTGCGTACGGTATTGATATGTCGTGGCAGCCTTGTCGGCTTGCGTATCATATTGACATGTAATGGCAGCCTTGTCGGCATGCGTATCATATTATATTTTGATTAGTTGTGACTCCTCAGGAGACAGGTTATCTGGATACCTATATATGATGACGTGATGAACCTTTTAGGTTCTTTTTCAAGTTTCCATATTGGTCTTAAGAATCAATTTGTCTATATTTAACAGGTACGTATATACAAGTGTCCAGCTCGGGCACTAGTTATGGCCCACGAGATTGGGTCGTGACAGAAGTGGTATTAGAGCAGTTCATCCTTGGAGTGTCTATAGACCGTGTCTAGTAGAGTCTTGGTTATCGATGTATTGTGCACCACATCTATAAACAGGAAGCTACAGGACATTTAGGATGTCATATTTCCTTCTGCCTTAGATCGTGCAATAGAGCCAGAACCTAAGAAAGATTGTTTCTGACCTCTGATCCTGTAGGTAGGTGCAGATTGGCGAGAGATGAAAAGGTCGGCTTCAGATAGTGGGGGTGCTAAGAAGGCCCCAAGAGTAAGTTCAGGACCCCAGGCTCCAGGACCGAGCAGAAGAAGCCTCAGTTATTCTATCGAGACTGACCCCTCGGAGGACCCAGCGACAATTCCTCCAGAGTTTCTGATACCCAGGGAGGTGGTCCCCGAGGCCGTACAAGTTGCTCCTATGGCAGAGCACCACATTAGACCGGATACCCCGGTAAGTGTTACGGATTACTCCAGCCCCCTATCCTGGCCATCGGTAAACTAGGAGTTGCCCGGTTATCTACATTCCTCGGACTCAGATAAGGAAGACGATGAAGGCTAGACGAGTAGATAGTGGGAAGATGATGACAAGAAGAACACTCCACCTTATAGATCACCAGATCAGACTAGAGACCGATCGACTACAGGTATATGAGGCCTTATTGAAATTTCCTGTGTATGTACATTTGCTATAGATTATTAACTAATAGCGGCAAGCGTAAATCAAAGGGGCCGACAACCAAGTATTTATAAGTAATAGCGACCAAGGTGTTCCCGTCACCATGGGAATTTTGAAATATAGGATGGAAGGTAGTTATACATGCAGGTGAAAGTGGATATCAAGGTTACATTATGAGAATTTGTATATATAAAATGGAAAACTGGCCATCATTAAGGTAAGTTATTGAAGTATAGTAAGAAAATGGATTGAATGTATATATATTGTTGATAAGTTCAGTTATAAAGTGTGAACAGAAGAAGCTGAAGGAATCAATAAAAAAAAAAGATAGGTAAGCAGGGTATATGCCAGATACGGTCTGAATGTTGCAGGTATGATTGAAATGCAACTACAGATTAAAAGGGAAAATAAACAGGAAAGTGTAACAGGTACAGTTTGAGTTGGACATATGAGGTAAGTTCGTCATTTTCATACTGTTGTTGGTATTGGAAGCCCTGTGTGGCTATGATATATATATATGTTGGCCCAGTGAGGCATTGTTGGTATTTCTTGCGTGCAGGTTTTGGGATAGTAATAAATGTATAAGAAACTCTGCCAATTTTTTTTTTATGAATAAAAAGGGAATGATCTATAAGTTCGTAACATTCTTGAAAGGTCATGTCAACGGTAATGATAAGATTTGACCAAGTTGCAAGTCTGACTTCGAGAAACAAAGTTAACCGTTGAATTCATGGTAACAGTAATTATGAGGTCGATATCAATATGGTAAGAAGGAAATGCTAGGACAATTTGGAAGGGTTTGTGATAATAAGAGATGATTTAGAAAAGGCTGGCAAATCTTAATAGGGTGTTATATTGAAGTATCACTGAATTGACAAGCAGGGATAAATTACGACGAGTTTATAGTTAGAAGGAGTAACAGTATGATTGAGACAAGAGTACAGAGGAAGAAGAATTGTGACGAATATGAATGTGTTGATAAGGCAGCTTGTGAGGTATTAAGGATAAGATTGACCAGAAAAGGGTAAAAGGCTAAGAAGTGTTACGTTATAGGATTGATTACGAACAGGATAATGTAAATATAATAAGGATTGTTATGAAAATGAGTAAAGCCTAGCGAGGAAGTGACTAAAAGATATGACGTGATCTAGATGACTAAAGTATAAAGGCAATGTGAAATGCAAAGGCAAGGTATGGAACGGATGAGAAAGACTTATAAAGTTCTATAGGGAAAGTTCAGAATAAAGATTATGCGATAACGGGAATGAAAGCGAGCACAAGAAAAGAGGAAGTTAATTAAAAGAAGGAAATAAGAAGGAAGCGAGCGAGATAACAGTGTAGTAATAGGTTATAACATGTATAGACGAGGATACAAGTAATATAAGTACGGAACTGTGAAAGACCAAACTACAAAAAGATGAGCAACAAGGCAGAATGAGTGCTGGAAAATGACTGATATAATAAGAACAAATAGGGATGAATAGAATACGTTCTGAAAATAAGAAAGGGATTATGCGGGAGTAGTGTTTTCCGAAGGATACAGGGGTGGCATGAGGTTCCTCGTGCGCAGAATAAAAGATGGACATAGACTGGAGAAATGGTAGGGGAATACTAAAGGAAACACCCAAGATAGACGTAATAATTGAGTACGAGTATAAAATAAAAAGTGAAATATATAGCTACGAAATTAAAGGTGTAGTACGACAACAAAGTGATAAGATAAGACCACTATTAAGACGAATTTAATATGATTTTGAGTAAGTTAAAAGTCAGTGTTGGGTACACAACAAGGGTGAAAGAGCTTAAGGCATAAAGGAGTACTGCGTATATATGACTTCACCTCGGAAATAGTTAAATCCTTAAAGGATAAGGGTTGTGGATTTAAGAAACAACTTAGATATTGTAAATTTATTAGAGGAAACAGATTATATCCGCTGGGATAAAGATACCGTTATAAGAGAGCTTTGGACACTTATCATCAGAATATAAGTACTACCTAATTGAGAATCTGGAATGACTACAGGTACTATATATCAAAAAGTTCTCGTCACTTACTGATTTTGATTAAGGTTTCGTACGTGGATAATCAAAATCATAAATTATAAAGAAAAGATGTGGATATGGTACAGTGTGCCAAGTGAATTGGAAAAAAAAAAGGAGATTAGATGAATTTGAAGATTGAAAATGGGGACATAGAGCAGAATATAAATAGATAATGATAAGTACACCCTAAAGGGGGGAAGCGGGTGAGAGAAACGCAGGTGTAAGATGGAAACGATTGAAACTGAAATATATTTGATATAGCTGCTTAAATTTCAATTGAGGTCCCTTGCTGAAACAAGTTAGTAAGATCTAAAAGCCAGCAATAAATGGATAGAAGCCAGGGTGGTATTTGAGACAGTGCTGAGAATCACTTGTAAAGGTCAATTGTATGACATTAAAAGTGGGTGCTTATAAAAAAAAAGAGTACGACAAGAGAATGGTAACGAGTAACTTAAGTTATATTATAAAAGATAGCAATGCTATACTAGATTAGAGGCTAAGATTTGGCAATAGAGTTGTGCGCAAGTAGCAAAGGGAAGGGATAGAAAATCTCCTATTGTAGGATATGAAAAAAATAAAAGGATGAATCAAGGGAAAGGAGTATGACAAGATAGGCTACGAGCGAGTTTTAGTACGGATGAGATATGTAAAGCAGAATGAACCAAGAGAAGGAAAGGCTACGACGAAGATTGGATATATTTTATACAAGTTGTACTAGAATAATTATACAACTTACGAATGTTTGTATGCTAAGAATGAGACCAAGTGAGTACTTGATAAGAAGAGTAAGGATTCAGTAATATCAATGCGGTTGTGATATTTGGGGTACATTAAGGAAGGATGTAAAGATGGTTTAAGCTAAATAACCAATATAGAATTAGTACGGAGGGCAAATAGGACATTGCCATAGTTGAGCCCCGTTACTGATTGAAAGATACGAGAGGAGAAGGCGAGGTTAAGCATGAAGACTAGTAAGACGATGCTAAGGTATTTCTTGGGCTAATTTGAGAACCCACGTATATTCATGTAAGGTTGCAACATGACGCGTGATAGGAAAACTAAGAGCAAAATCTGAATGAAGAGGCGATAGAAGAATTTGAATTAAAGATAAGGAAATGACACGAGATGATATGCCTAAAGCGTTACAAGTTGGATCAAGGGAAATTGCGAAGTGGTTGAAGCGAGACGAACAAAACGAGCTGATTACTAGAAGATCAGTGACTTTATATATCAAATCAAAAATTCTTTCAGAATTATATAGCAAGATTACAGAGCGGCTTTATGTAAAGTTATTAAATGTGGGAACTCTAGCGCTACTTGATAGTCGACTCTAAAGGTCGAGATTTAAAGCCGAAGAGTAGAGTGACAGCTAAAGTCCTTTAAGGAAGTCGAAAAGTGATACATGAGGCTGAAGATTCTAGAATATGGACTGTGACAGCAGAGCAATGTAAGGTTATTGAAGTAAAATAATATTACACCTTGGGGAATTTTTTTTATTCGTAGAGTTGCAAAGGGTCTACAGGTTACCAGAGGCATGAAATTCTAGGGATTGTAAAGTCTAGTAAATCGACGAGGGATGCCTACGCGTTATAAAATCTCAGGTAAAGATTAAGAGGTAAGACGAAGTGAACGATACATCTTAAGGGAATAACTATAGAAAAAGGAAGAATCGAGTTATGACTAAGTGCACCAGGGAGTGAGTAAGATTTCAGCAGAAGAGCTCGCAATACAACTGTCAACCAACTGCGAAATAAGGACCGGGGGGGGGGGGGGGGTAAGATAACGACGTGGAATTATTACCTCGAGAAGCAACAAAAAGAGGAAATATTACGACAATGGTTTCTTAGAGATCTGGGATGCATTAAAATAAATTGAAGGGAATCAACCAACGAAAGAGGCAAGTGAAGGGCATGATTCAATAAAAGAACATTTAAGGAAGTATTGGGCGCGCAGGACTTGTTTAACATTCGAGGACGAATGTTCCAAAGGGAGGAAGGATGTTACATCCCGTATTTTTGGACTAGGAAATTGAATCGTCCAATATGAGCAAAATTACCCGATCCTGGAGAATTCGATCACATTCAAGGATACAAATCGAGAACTCGGTGTACAAAGAGTTTGAGGTCCCGAAATAATTTGGGACTTAACAAGTGTGACCACGGTGATTGAGAATAATATTTTATGTGTACCAAAATGGACTATGGACTAGTGCTAGGTCACATAATTATGGCAATGAGTATATGAAGTGTGTTAAAACGATTCCTATTTAAGTGAGTTGAGATCAAGAAATTAATTATGGTACTGATTAGGATTAAATTGGTAAGTTTTATTAGTGGGCTGGCACGTGTCACTTTTAGGCAAAAGGTGTCATTTAGTGGATAAATTTATTTCTCTTTTGTGGCTGCCACATGGCACAAAATAGGCTGATAGATGGCATTATATTGATTCTAGCATGACAAGTGTAAAAGGAGACTATTACAATTTTGGACCTTGAATATGGTTCCATTTCAATCTAACGTTTTCACAATGCAAATAGATTTGGTTATGGAAACTTGATACAACGATTAAGATACGAATATTCAATAGACTATTTGAATACATGATCAGCTCTTTCTCACGAGGAGGAATATCAATAGGCAGTAACGTGAGTTCCAACATACGGACTTGTGCGCACTGCTTCGATCTCGTTGTCCCGTTTTGTGGCTTTGTTGAATCCGGGCTTTCTTCGAAGGAAAGTTAGAGGGAAGAAGATCATTTCTTTGCATATAAGGTAAGAACTATTCTCTCCTAGTTATATTTAAATTCGTCCAGGTCATAGTTAAATTGAGAGACGGAAACTACGAAATTAATTACGGGAAATTGGATAAATGGTTATTGTTATCATATGGACTGTTTGGTGGTTGTTATAAATTATTTGGTGTGCAGGAATATCGTGGAATTGGCTGTAGTTATAGTTATTGTGCTTGTTGTTATACTATGTATATACAAAAATAAGGAAGTGTATACAAGTATCGATATAGCAATTGATGAAATAAACGCGAACTTACAAATAGAATTGTCATTTGATATAGTAGGGGTTGCGGGCTATTTTTCTTGTTTTAATTATATGATATAAAGCCGAGGCTTGTGGTAAATGATGCCCTTCTCATATTGAGAATATTTTTAAGGTTAAGAAGAAAACATACGAAAAGGAGCCATGGAGTATACAGATTGTAATTCGAGCTTGTCGCTCGTTATAGAGTATTATGAAGTCGTTATGGACAAGCATGTAGTGTTTTTGGGATTAATTTGTTGTTGTGATGATATACCAAATCGGGAGATGCTGATGATATAGAGGAGATGCTGCCCGTTTCGTTTTAGAATGAAGTTATCAATTAATATATATGATATATGTAAGCCTTCTTAAGTCACATGCATATTCTTACGATTATAGGTTTATCATATTAATCGTGGAAGTTCTTGGCTGGACTAAGCTCTTTAACGACGTGAGGTATGTAAAGCAAACCCTTCCTTCTTTTTGGCATGATCCTTATGAAACAAACAGACGACGAATATATGACTCTAGGAAGCTCCTATTCTTAGAGACACTAGGATGGCTAATGTTCTTGATACCCAGAACTTATTTTATTATGTCTCGATACGTGTCTATGATTCCAGAAGTTCTATTTTGATATAATCCATAGTGACATTCGAAGGGTACTTGATATGACTGTTTTCTTGATTATCAAATGATGTTTCATCTTGATTATTCTATCGAGTCTCAGATGTGACTTAGTTTGCATAGGGTTGCTCACTACTCTGCTCGTGTATGTCTCAATATATCTTTCACTAAGTCCCGGGCCGGGTATGTTTTCGTGCACAGTATCAGTGCATTGTTCACCGAGTCCCTTACTAGAGGGCCGGGTACGGTATATATATATATATATATATATGATGATATGATGATGTGATGATATGATGATTTTATGATATGATGATGTGATTATGGCGCCAAGGATGGCATGTGATGACTTTATTCACCGAGTCGCATAATGGGCCGGGTATGATATATGATATTGATATGCATGATTTACATTTTATAAGGCAAGTGTATTGGTATTTTGAATGTCATACTTGTCTCCTGTGATCTCTATATCAGTCATGATCCTCTTTATTGTATTTCATGCTTTATATACTCAGTACATATCTCGTACTGACCCCCTTCTCCGGGGGGCTGCGTTTCATGGCCGCAGGTACAGATACTCGATTTGGTGATCCTCCAGCTTAGGATTTCTACTCAGCTGTCTTGGAGAGTTCCAATGTTCCGGAGCCTAGACTTTTGGGTAAAGATCTTTTGATGTATATATATGTTTATCCAGGGGTACGGCGGAGCCCTGTCCCGTTATATTTTACTATCGATACTCTTAGAGGTCTGTAGACATATGTGTGGGTTGTGTATAAGTTTTGTTCAGCTGTGTCTATACGATGTGCTATGGATATGTTAGTCTGTAGTGGCAGCCTTGTCGGCCTGCGCATGGTATTGATATGTAGTGGCAGCCTTGTTGGCTTGCGTACGGTATTGATATGTCGTGGCAGCCTTGTCGGCTTGCGTATCATATTGACATGTAATGGCAGCCTTGTCGGCTTGCGTATCATATTATATTTTGATTAGTTGTGACTCCTCAGGAGACAGGTTATCTCGATACCTATATACGATGACGTTATAAACCTTTGAGGTTCTTTTGCAAGTTTCCATATTGTTCTTAAGAATCAGTTTGTCTATATGTAACAGGTACGTATACGAGTGTCCAGCTCGGCCACTAGTCATGGCCTACGGGGTTGGGTCGTGACAGTATATTTTTCGTACTGACCCCCTTTCTTCGGGGGCTGCATTTCATGCCCGAAGGTACAAATATACTGTTTGGTTATCCTCCAACTTGGGACTGCTACTCAACTGCTTGGAGAGCTCCATTGTTCCGGAGCTTGAGTCATTTTGGTACAGATCCTTTTGACATAGACGTTGTTATACTCTTATAGGTCTGTAGACATATGTGGGTCATGTATATGGTTTGGTCAACTATACAGATGTAGATCGTTTTGGATATTCCCGCGTACGGTGGCAGCCTTGTCGACTTGCATATTTTGTTATGTATGGTTAACTGTGACTCCTCAGGAGACAGGTTCATTCTGATATATGGCATTATGAGTCTACAACATGCTTTTACAGATTTCCACAATGTCCTTAGTATCAATCTGACTATATCTAACAGGTTCGTATACGAGTGTCCAAATCGGGTACTAGTCAAGGCCCATCTGTTTGGGTCATGGCAGAAGTGGTATCAGAGCAGTTCATCCTCGGAGTGTCTACAGACTGTGTCCAGTAGAGTCCTGTTTATGGGTGTGAAGCCAGCCACACTTATATAGAGGTAAGTAATGGAAAAAAGGATTATAAGTCAGATATGGTAAGAATGTTGCAAGTGATATTGAAATGTATAGCCAATGAATGGAAGAGAAAGTGACCAGGGAAATATACAAGGACGATTGATAAAAGTTCAAGTATATTCCGAGTTGTGACGCATGTGGTAAGTTTCGTCATCTTTGCAGTTCTGTTAGATATTGAGAGCCCTGTGAGGCTAAGGTGTGTTACGCATGTATATATTTGGCCCTGTGAGGCATTGCATGTATTTTCTGGGCTGCGTGCAGGTTTTGGATAGTAAGAAGTATAGGGGAAATTCTGTCAAAACTTTCCTAAAATTTAAGGATGAGGACCAAGGATTTAACAGATCACAAAGATTATACGTCTATGATTGTTATAGATTGATTAAAGGGAATATATAGGACACGTTGATATGGGATGATAAAATAAAGACGACGCTACAAGTTGACATCGGGCATCAGTTATTGGAATCAAAAGTACTTCTTCGGCTGGACAGATAGTTAGGCACAGCATTATTTCGAGTATCCCCATAAATTTCGATCGAGAATGGCAATGAAATACAACACTCTAAAGAAAAACCTTTGGGGGGGGGGGGACAAGTAAGCTTGAGTACGAGCACAAGGACTAACTAAGGTATTGAAGGAGTTATGACACCCAACAATAGGGCAATCGAAAAGTAATAGGGAGTTATGAAGCAAGATGAGCTAAGGAAATGCAAGGAAAATCCATGAAAGTAGATGGAGATAAGATCGCAAGAAAAGGATTCAAGGATATTGCGTTGGTCGAAACAAGCTGGTGACAATGAACCCTCGTGAAATTTCAAGTCGCTAGTTATATCAATTGCGAGAATATATGACATAGAACCATACAAACAATCGCCATGATGAGATGGCTAACAGAATGGTGCAAGCACTATGAGGAGGATACTTCACTCTACAGCCCTCTAGACTGAAAGGAGGACAGACCGACTATAGATATATGAGTCTTTTATTGGAACTTCTTATGTGCGTACAACTATTGCAGGATACCATTGATAGTTGACTAATGGGAGTTTTAAAGGGACCGATAACCAAAGTACTTATAGATAACTGCGACTAAGAAGTTTTACCGCTACAAGGAATCTTAAAAATTTAGGAATGGAAAGCAGTTTATGTGTTGATTGATGGCTTGTCATCGGGAGTTCCAAAGGCTAAAATAGCATCTGCTTTGTCGGAAGAGTAAGGAATCCTTTTAATATGGAGGGAGATGCATTACGAGAATTTATCGGAATCCGTTAGAATGTCAGCTTGTTCTAGGTCACGTGAGGAAGGTCACACAGTAAGGTGGATACGATCATACCGGCACTAATGCTCCGGATTTCATCGGAGCTTCAATGTTAAGCGTGCTGGGGTGAGAGAAATACTAGGATGGGTGACCCCCTAGAAGTATATTAAGAGCTCTACAAATTCAAACATAAGAGGCATATGAGAAATTAAAGTAACCTAAGGGAAATCGGAGTATGCGGAGTGGTTGGAAACCTTAAGAGGTCGCGAAGGACAAGGCGGACTAGATCGGTGGCGAGAAAGAAGGTGCATCACAGCTTTAGTATTAGGATGAGTTCGAATAGTATTTGGAGATACTTTGTAAGTGAGGGGTTAGTAACCACATATATTTATAGGTATGATATCCCATATGTGACCTCGCCAAATTGGTATGAGTGTCCCAGCAACCGGCGTTGCTATATACTAAAGTAATTAATCGAATAGGGTGGAGAAGTTCAAGTAACAAATGCTACAAGGTAAGTTGATGCTATTTTCACTACAGGTTAGAATTGGAAAGTCCTAATGCCATAATGCCAGGAAAGGGAAGAAAGTGAGTATATAGAAAGTAAAAGGATTAGAATATCTTAAGTGTAAGGAACGAGGGAGAGTGAATTTACAAGAGGGACGATGGGCAAGGCAAGGGACTATTTGAATGAGATTTGAAAGTAGGCATGCGAAAGGGATAATGTGTGGTAGTATGGAATCAAAAGATGAATGCGTAGGGTTAGAGAACAAGCTTCGATAAGTGGGACTAAAGGATAGTAATCACCAATATGGATGGAAGGTAAGAGAAATAATGATCAGGCCTTGCAATGATGCTAAGAGATTTCAAGCTCTCGACAGGTATATAAAGGGATAAATGTGTAGTCATATTGACACGCTTGCCATGGATCCGGAGGAGCCTTCCTAAAAGATGGTTTAAGAATAGAACTGATTTGCGCGTTAAAAGGAATATTTCATGGACTTCGGTGTCGAAAGAAGAGAGTATAATGCAGGGATTTCACGATACGAACAAGAAGTGATAGAACACTAGAAGAACTACAACGCATAGGTGGGACGCAAATAAGTAGTCAAGGAAAATTTCAGATAAGTGAGCTAAGTGAATAAAAGGATTGATAGTGGAAGTGGAAGAGTGTAGCATATTAAATCTCAATGATATATTGTAGACGTAATGTAAAACCGGAAACTCAAACTAAAAAGAATTTCAGTGATAATAGTTGTGGAGGAAGACGAGGGATAAAAAGAACAAACTGTGACCAAACGTTCTGTAAACCTTTTTGATGGATTCCAATATTCCCATTAACCCGTTGATTCGGGAAACGTTCAGTCATAAAAGGTGGAAGTAGAAAGGCCTTAAAGAAGGCAATGAGAATGGATCTGTAATGCATAAGCGCTTTGTCTAAATGCAAAACCCTCGACCAGCAGAAAGAAAAAAATGGGTCAAGCTATACGATGAGAGAACTCCGGTATTATGAGAGACCAAACGAGTTGGAAGATTGTTAGGGTTGGTTAATGACTACCGGTACTTGGGAGTTATTAGTGTGTAAGAACACCCTTAAAAAGGGGGGAAGAGCAGATCTAATTCTGAAAGAAGGTGTAGCATTGTCAAAAGTCCAAAGAAAAAAAGATGTTAGCTTAAAGAGGCCAAGACTCGAGACGTAATGGCATATCAAGAATGTATTAAGAGGGAGTAGAAATGAATAAAAGATAAGCAAACCACAAGCAGGTATGAAAAAGGAATTACGATGGATCAAGAAATACTTCATGAGGACGTGAGATATGATTTCCATGCCCAACATATTCTAAAGAGTAATAAAGAGAGGGAGAAAGTTCTTCAAAATAATTTTTGTTATATCCCGCATTTTGTACATTCGGATAATTCAAGATAATTGCGGGAAGTTAAGAGCCAAGCTATATTTTTAATTTTTGTTTAGCACACAAGTTGTTTATGGAAGTTATGGATGTAGAAATATTAAGAGAGGCTAGGGGTAAAAAGGGAAATACGCAAGGTGACTTATGGAAATAAGGAGGAAGGCTAAGGGAAAATTCGGAATTTGGAATATTATTTTTCATGAATTACAAGACTAGATACAAAAAAAAATGACGGGCTTAATGAATGGGCCAAAGTGGCCGGCCACCTATGGGTGGGCTTAGCCCACATGGATGTTTAAAAGATGAATAATCCATCACAATTTCCATCTTCACTTAAGAAGGTTCAAGAAAGTTAGAGAAGAGAAAAAAAAAAAAAAAAAAAAAAGGGCCATTCGGCCATAGATGTGGAGCAAGAACCTTGGAAAAAAAAATTCTCAAAAATTATTTTCTACAAATTGGAAGGTCCCTAGAAAAGTGAAGTAATTGTTGGAGCAAGAAAAACATTTATTCTTGCAATTTACAAATTCTAGCCAAGAAGGAAGCTAAGGGAGAAAGGTAAGAATTAAATTTCTTTTATATGTTATGAATGGTTTTGTATGTTGTGGTATGTGGAAATGAAAGAAATTCATGAAAATATGGATGTTAAGTGTGGCCGTGTATATGTATGTGTGTGGCCGTGTGTGTTGTGTAAGATTAAGGGGCCAATTTTGCTTAGTATTTTGGTTGTTGTTGTTATGGTTTCCATGTTGATAATGAAAGTTTAAAGATCCTAGTTAAGTTGTAATGGTTGGAGATTTGTTTTAGAAGTTAATGTGAATTGAATATAGTGTTCTTGTGTTTATGGAAGATAATGTTGTTAGTGTGTGAATTGTTGGTGAAGTTCATGAAATTGAAGAAAGAAAGTATGTTGTTATTGTTCTTATTCCATTTGGGAGATTTCTGGTGGCATAGCATATGGGTTGGAATATTGTGAATATTGTATGGATTGTTTGAAGTATTCTTGAACATTGTTTAAATGGTTGTGGATTGGTATTTGAACATGTAAACCCTTATGAATTGAACGTAGATGGAAAGTCGTCAGAGTTTGTATGTAGAAGTTGTTAACGTTGGAATGTGTTTTGAATTGATTGTCGATATTGTTGGAATAACTGTTGGCATTGTCTTTGCTAAGTTGGCGGAGTTAAATTCTCGGATTTGTTGTTGTATGTTTGGCCGAGTTGAATTCTCGGGGATGTTGCATTTACAGCGGAAATGGTGCCGAAATTTCTGTAGATTAAGTGTTGGTTTAGAATTGGATTCTAAGTGTTTATGGCTAATCTTTGGTATATATGACTATTGTTGTAGATCTTGCGAAGCGAAAGACTTAAGTTCGGATTAGGATAGAAAGCGGGCAAGGTATGTAAGGCTTAACCTTTTCTTCTTTGGCATGATCCTTATGAGATAAGTATATGATGTATATGTATGGTTTCAGAAAGATCCTTATTCTTAGAGCCCCTAGGATGGCTAACGTTCTTGATTTCCTATAAGATGTTCCGTATGGTTTGATATGTATCCATGATGTCCGATATGTGTAGCTATGATGTCTGAAGTTTGGCCAATATGTTTCCGAATAGCATTTGAGAAACAAATGATATGACTATAGTTTTGACCTTCCAAATGTTAACTCATTCGATTGTCCATCGAGCCTTTGATATGTTTTGGTACGTGCATAAGACTCCAAAATTTCTATTTGATATGTTCCCGAGTCTGTCTACGATCCTCACGTTCTTCTGGGTATGAGTATCCTTAACATGTTCGAGCCTATTATATGATTGAATAATGAGATGTGCATAAAGAGTTTGGTTCCTAACAAAGTTCTGTAAGTTCCAATGAATCTTTGACATGTTCTGATACGTACATATGGTTCCAAAAGATATATTTGATTTGACCCATACGATACCCGAAAGGTACTTGATATGATTGTTGCTTCGGTCTTCCAAAAAGGGCTCCTGAAATGTTCGTAGAACATTCTGTACTTCAAACGAGCATAACTTTCTCATACTAACTCGGATTGATCCGAAACTTGTTTCTGAGCCTTCAGATGCCGATAAGTATACTTGTCTATTGAGTCTCGATTTACGTGCATATGGTTTTGCACTACTCTGTTCGTGCAAGCCTCATTATGTCCTTCACTGATCCCGGCCCAGGATATGTTATCGTGCGTATTCCTCTGCATTGTTCCCCGAGTCCCTCATTAGAGGGCCGGGTATGGTATATGTATATGATGATATGATTATGGCACCGAGTTCCATGATGGGCCGGGTATGGTATATGTGCACATGATTTCATTTACCGAGTCCCTTAATGGGCCGGGTACGGTATGACTCCATTCACCGAGCCACTCACTAGAGGGTCGGGTACGGTATGTATATGTATATGTATATGTATATGTATATGCATGCACGATGATATGAAAGCAGGATGACATGATTTTATCACCGTGTCCGTTAAGGGGCCGGGTACGGTGTGTATATGATATATGATGTCCGCACGCATGATTTCATTCACCGAGTCCCATAATGGGCCGGGTACGGTATATGTATACATGTTTTCATGATGACATAATGACATGATTTCACTCACCGAGTCCCAGGATGGGCTGGGTACGGTATGTGATATGAAAATGTTTGATTCTGTTTCGTACTACACAGGTACAATAGTTTCTTGATTATGACACTTGGCTTCTAGAATCTCTATTTCAGTTATGATCTTTTCAGTTGTATTTCATGCCTTACATACTCAGTACATATTCCGTACTGACCCCACTTCTTCGGGGGCTGCGTTTCATGCCCGCAGGTACAGACGTTCGTGTGAGTGACCCGACAGCTTAGGCTATCTGTTCTGCTGCCTTGGACTGCTCCCTTGTTCTGGAGCCCATATTTTGGTACAGACTCTTCCGTTATGTATATGTATGTGTATATTCAGGGGTACGGCGTGGCCCTGTCCCATCATATGATTCTGTTATGTTTGTTAGAGGCCTGTCGACATATATGTGGGTCGTGGGTCGCTATTGTTCGGTTATGTCTGTGGTTTACGTCTAAGTGATCCTATTTGCAATGACAGCCTCAACGGCTTGTATGTATATATGCTTATCTATATGCTTCGGTATGATATGTATGTTATATGCGACCGCTTCAAAGTAATATCTCTATAAATTAATTTATGTTAGAGATGAATAAGATATGGCTATGTCGATTTGGTAAGTAGGTGTGTATGGGTGTCCAGCTCGGGCACCAGTCACGGCCCATGGGGTTGGGTCGTGACAAAGTGGTATCAGAGCGGTTTGTCCTCGGAATGTCTACAGGCCGTGTCTAGTAGAGTCTTGTTTATCGGTGTGTTGTGTACCACATCTATAAACAGGAGGCTACAGGACATTTAGGATGTTACCTTTCCTTCGATCTTAGATCGTGCGATAGAGCTATAATATTAGGATGGTTCCCTTCCAACGAATTGTTGTGTCTACAGCAAGGCTCCAAAAAGAGCGATAGCGTCAGTATTTTGGAAAATTGTTTCTGATCCTCTTCCTGCAGGTGATTGTGGATTAACAAAAGATGAAGAGGACAACCTCTGATAGCGGGGGTGCTAAGAAGGCCCCTAGGATATCTCCAGGACCGAGTAAGAGGAGCCTTAGCTATTCGATTGAGACTGATCCTTCGGAGGACCCAGCAAAAATTCCTCCAGAGTTTTTGACCCCCAGGGAAGAGGACCCGGTGGAGGGCAGTTACGATACAGATCCCTCGGAGGACCCGGCGACGATACCTCCAGAGTTTCTTACGTCTAGGGAGGAGGATAGTTATGATACGGATCCGTCAGAGTATTCTTCTAGGACATCGGAGGAGGAGATTTCTGGGGCCATGCCAGCTGCTCCTGTGGTGGAGCGCTATGTTAGACAGGCCTCCCCGGTGAGTGTTACGGACTACTCCAGTCCCTTATCCTGGCCGTCAGTAAACCAGGAATTGCTTGGTTATCTATACTCCTCTGATTCGGATGCGAGCAACGACGGAAGTCAGACGAGCGGATGGCAGACGGACGATGATGAGGAGCACACTTCATATGGCAGCTCCCCAGATCAGACCCAAGATGGATCTGCTACAGGTATATGAGTTTTCTCTGGAATTTTCTATATATGTGTAACTCTGTAGAGTACTATTTAATGACGGCAAACGGAAATTTAAAAGGACCGATGACCCAATGGTCATAAGTAACGGCGACTGAGATGTCTCCGCCACCAGTGTGAATCTAGAAACCCCGGATGAAAGATAATCATGTGTACAGATAGAAGTGGATATTGAGGATTCAAAAGGGCAACATGGTAATTGTATGGTCAGAAAAGTAAAAGGATCCTCTCTAGATCGGGGTGGGACCCGCTACGAGAACTTTTTGAAAGTTGCCAAGACCCCGACTTGCCCTAGATTACGTGATAAAGGTCGTGCGGGGTAGTGAATATAATTATATTAGCATTAACGCATCGAAATACATTAAAGTTTTGAGGTTATGCGTGCTAGGGCCAGAGCAAATTTGGGATGGGTGACCCCCTTGGGAAGTATACAAAAAATTTCACAAATATAGATATAAGAGACAAATGGGAAATTTGGGGTAACCTAAAGGAAATTAGAATATGCGGAGTGATTAGCAACCTCAAAGATGTCGGGTAGGTTAAGGTAGAATAGGCCGGTGAAGAAGAAGAAAGCACAACGCAGCTTTGGAATGAGAGTAAGTTTGAATAAGCGTTTGAGAAATTTTTTGTAAGCGAAATGGTAGTAAATGTATGCGTATGCATATGACATCCCATTTATGACCATATCGATCGACCGGTGAATCCTAGCAACTAGTGTTGCGATGTACAGAAGACACTAACTGAGCGAAATTCAAGAGATAAAGTAAAAGGTATGGTATAGAGGTTATGAAATAAACTGGTACTGAATTCACTACAAGTAAGGTTGGAAAATTCTAATACAACGATATTTGGAAAGAAAAGAGAGTGAGTAAATGGGAGGTAAGGAGCTCAAAATGTTGGAAAAAGTGAAAAGTAAGAAAAATGGTTGAGCAAAGTTTCCAAAAGAGCTGACGGGCAAAGCAGGAAACAGTTTGCGTCGAAATTTAAGGGACAGACCTGTAAAAGAACCAGAATGTGATAGTATAGGACAAAAAGAGAAACCAACTTTAGGAAGGTCGACGGTGGAAATAGGAAAAGCATATGGGAGTACGGAGGATATATAAAAAAAAAGGTTGGCGATAGCCGACCGACTACTTATCAAAGGAAGGATGATTCCACAGCCATGTGGGTATAGTTGATTTGAACATAGAGAAGCCTTTCTGGAGGATGACTTAAGAATGAAACCGATTCGCGCGAACAAAAGTAATATCTTACGAACCTCAAAGCCGATGCTACAAACGATAAGAGAAGGGAGCTACTCCCTAAGAAGGATTACAGATACCGATGACTTGATAGAAGAAAACGGAGAGTGGTTAGGAGAAAGTAAGTGGAAACGGATATGCACCAAGAAATTAATGGCATTGTTAAACATAAAGGATAGAGATATGTCAAAATGGAAGTAAGTAAGCGTCAGAAATAGATGCCCTTATGAGTATTCCGATTAAATATGAGAATGTAGTTAACAAGGAGACAGACAGGACAGACTCCATGATGAAGGGAGTGCAATTGTAAGAGGATCGCAGAAAGCGATGGTTATTTAAAGGGCATAGACGTATATAGACCCTCTTAATAAAGGGGGGGAGAACATACTAGAATTGAAACGAATCATGGTGATCTGAGTCCCAAAAGAAAGCGATAAAGAGAGCAAGAAAAGTATACAGGCTAAGTCCACAAGGTCAATGAAGAGGATAATAGGTCCAAAAGACGCCTTGGATGACAACAGTTATAATGAGGTAACAACAGTTGGAAGTTGATAACTTCCAGAAGAAAGGAGGCGCGCTGCATAAATGGATAGAAGATAAAAGAGGCTACCGGGTATTAGAGAATAGCTCATGAACCATTAATCATACTAAACGTGAAGGTATATGCTATGGAATGGTAAGAATAATTAACATGAAGCTATGTCCAATTATGATTATAAGGAACCCACGCCAGAGAGCTAATAAAGAATGACGATTGATGCAATGATCACTAATTCAAGGAAGTTACAAACAAGTGTACTAGCATCGAGGGATGTGAGGAAAGGAAACGAGGAAAAGTTGCGACAAGAACCCAAGGATGTTGCGAGTTAAGAAATTGACTGAACACTAATCATAAGTTGTCATGAGTATAGTCGGACCGCGAAAGACGAGAAATGGCAAAGCAATATCATGTATACACGCTTTGAATACTGATATGACTGGCCTTGGAAAGGAACATAACCATTATGCTCGTTAGCGACAGAGTCATTACTGGATAAACACTTAGAAGGAAATATTAAAAGGGAAGGCTCAATTTGAGATATAATAGACTCTAACAAGTTGTCTGTACCAAGTCACCCATGAATCAGAGATGTCACCGAATTAGAAACGGTACATCCAGTCTTCCACGTGCCTATGCTTCGCAAATGTGTTAGTGACTCTTCCCAAGTGTTTCATGTAAGTGATATCTAAGTGACAGAGAAGCTACCACATAAGGAATAATTTGTGTCTATAACGGATGGTCAGGTAAGAAAGTTATATACCAACGACGTGGTTCCGGTTAAAGTATTGCGGCCAAATAATGATAAAGAGGAGACGATCTGGGAAGCCGAAAGAAGAAATGAAGAAGAAGTATCCCTAATTATTTTCCACGCCACAGGCAATCTAAGCTTCTAAAAATGGATGTGTTAAATGATCGTGTATGACAACTATAAAGGGAACCTCCCCGAAGTATTGTAATACCCCATGAGGTCGGTTCAACATTCGAGGACGAATGTTCTAAAGGGGGGGAGGATGTTATATCCCGCATTTTGTACATTCGGATAATTCAAGATAATTGCGGGAAGTTAAGAGCCAAGCTATATTTTTATTTTTTGTTTAGCACACAAGTTGTTTATGGAAGTTATGGATGTGGAAATATTAAGAGAGGCTAGGGGTAAAAAGGGAAATACGCAAGGTGACTTATGGAAATAAGGAGGAAGGCTAAGGGAAAATTCGAAATTTGGAAAATTATTTTTCATGAATTACAAGACTAGATACAAAAAAAATGATGGGCTAAATGAATGGGCCAAAGTGGTCGGCCACCTATGGGTGGGCTTAGCCCACATGTATGTTTAAAATATGAATAATCCATCACAATTTCCATCTTCACTTAAGAAGGTTCAAGAAAGTTAGAGAAGAGAAAAAAAAATAAAGGGCCAATCGGCCATAGATGTGGAGCAAGAACCTTGGAAAAAAAAATCTCAAAAATTATTTTCTACTAATTGGAAGGTCTCTAGCAAAGTGAAGTAATTGTTGGAGCAAGAAAAACATTTATTCTTGCAATTTACAAATTCTAGCCAAGAAGGAAGCTAAGGGAGAAAGGTAAGAATTAAATTTCTTTTATTTGTTATGGATGGTTTTGTATGTTGTGGTATGTGGAAATGAAATAAATTCATGAAAATATGGATGTTAAGTGTGGCCGTGTATATGTATGTGTGTGGCCATGTGTGTTGTGTAAGATTAAGGGGCCAATTTTGCTTTGTATTTTGGTTGTTGTTGTTATGGATTCCATGTTGATAATGAAAGTTTAATGATCCTAGTGAAGTTGTAATAGTTGGAGACTTGTTTTAGAAGTTAATGTGAATTGAATATAGTGTTCTTGTATTTATGGAAGATAATGTTGTTAGTGTGTGAATTGTTGGTGAAGTTCATGAAATTGAAGAAAGAAAGTGTGTTGTTATTGTTCTTATTCCGTTTGGGAGATTTCGGGTGGCACAGCATATGGGTTTGACTATTGTGAATATTGTATGGATTGTTTGAAGTATTCTTGAACATTGTTTAAATGGATGTGGATTGGTATTTGAACATGTAAACCCTTATGAATTGAACGTAGATGGAAAGTCGTCAGAGTTTGTATGAAGAAGTTGTTAACTTTGGAATGTGTTTTGAATTGATTGTCGATATTGTTGGAATAACTGTTGGCATTGTCGTTGCTAAGTTGGCCGAGTTAAATTCTCGGATTTGTTGTTGTATGTTTTGCCGAGTTGAATTCTCGGGGATGTTGCATTTACAGGGGAAATGCTGCCAAAATTTCTGTAGATTAAGTGTTTGTTTAGAATTGGATTCTAAGTGTTTGTGGCTAATCTTTGGTATATATGACTATTGTTGTAGATCTTGCGAAGCGAAATACTT